>NC_088871.1:38435044-38629484 GCF_032884065.1 Artemia franciscana
TCACAAAGTGTACAAATACCCATAATCATTAAGACATATTTGTTTTTGTGAAACTGCCTGAGTTAAAGACTTGGTTCAAGTAACCTTTTTACCTCCCATACAATAAATGACCATTTACTACAGACTTAAATTATTTAACAAATTTAAATTATGATTCATATTAATAAACACTAAAAGATGTCAACATTATCGAGATAGTCTCAATAATAGTAAATCGAAAGCAATAGCATTCTTCAGGCTTGATTATTTGTAAGATTTGGAATTTTGTTTAATAAAATCAACTCCTAATAATTGGCAGACGTTGCAGAAGAGATTAAAAGTTGGTTACAACGAAAATTCATTTTCATCGAATACAAAATTGATTACTGTATTATACAATTAATGAATTGCGGTCATTTGCTAAGGACCTAAATTTAAAGCTTACTGGTAAAACATTTGAAATATTCAATACCATCAATGATCATGTAATTATCAATTTGCGATCACAATATCCAATGGACAAGAAACATAAAAGGAGAAAAAGCAAAAAGCATTATCACTACAATACTGAACCTAAATTAAAAGTAAAATTAGAAAATGAAACCAAAGCAAATAATAAATTATTCCAGATTTAAAACTTCAATTTAATAGTGTGCGAAATAAACATCTTACTCAACTGAAATATTCCAAATAAAACAGATTTCAACTACTAGAAATTATATTGAAGTGAAGAAATAAGTAAAAATTTATTTTAATAGTCAAATAGAAATCAATAAAAAGGATGTTGACAAAAATTGACAATTCTTTCGAGAAGTAACTGGTGGAGAGAGTGTTAAAAATGAACGGAATACTGACATCTCAAATTAATTTATAAACAAGAGAAAATACGAGAAGTTCAAGATATTCCAGAGTATATCCTAAAAGAAGAAGAGCACCATAATAATCCAAGTATTCAATGGATTAGATAAACATCGCTTTGAGCTAATATTTCAGTGAATGCAATTTCAGCTGATTTTGGACCCCTTTTTGACTCTGTTGTTAGAGATTTAAAAATAGAATAAATGAAAGAGATAGTTTCAGACTCCAATTTATAACACGTACAATATTTTATTCTCAGAAAAATAATGAAGAAATCGAACCTTTCCATTATTATAACTATTCCTTGATTTTTAATAAAAATAGCGATATTGAACAAAGCCATCTAAATAGAATTAACAGATATATACACACATTAGTCATAGAAAAATACACCCAGATGAGGCTTACAATTTTAAGAGGCGATGGACTTGATTGTGGAATGACAAGACTTCCAAATTATGTGGGGGTTACTTATACACAAGTGCCTAAATTTGTAAAAATAAAAACGCTTGCATTAATGTAAAAAGTAATTGATAATAAATGCTTTCTTTGGTCAATACTCGCTTATCTTCATCCAGCTAAAAATCATGTAGAGAGACTATTAAAACTATCAACACATGAAAAGGAATTCAACTTTAAAGGATTATTCATTTTCCAATGGATATTCCACATATTTATAAACTTGAACACAAATATAATATTATTTTTTTTATTTGGAATAAGTAAAAGTAAAGCAGTTAGAGCTCGTGTTCCTAAATCTAAGATCAAACACGCTTATGAACAATAATACACTGTTATTGATTGTGGGAAGTATGAGTACCTGAGCTACATGTCCCCAGCAGCTTAAGGCCACTAGGCCGACCGGTACCAATACGGCTCTTCCTACTCATTCCCGCTCTCTTCTGCACAATCATAAACTATTGATAAATCACGTCCTTTCAAAAATTGACTTCTTCAATCTTTAGTCATTATTAAACAATATGTCTATTGCTTTAAGATATCAATTGCTGCCTTAAATTTCTTACGATCAATAACAGCAAGCTTTCAGCAGATTCAAAATTGTAATAGTCTTTCTCTAGCAAGTTTATTGACAAGAATTAGACTGAGTTCTTGGTCACAGCGTATATTGACAAATATAGTCCAATTATTTGTCAATGAAAATGATGATGGTGAAGTTGGGGGCTGTTTTATCAAATCAAATCATAAGGACAATGCAAAAAATATAAAATTTAAACTGAATATGGGGGCAAAGTGGCAGACCATTATCCGGTGTGTTTTTCTAAGGTTATGTTGTTCTGGTGTTTTTTTTTTTTAAACACTGTCTTTAACGAAGAAGCTTAATAAAAAAATTTGATTTTTAATAATTGTCTGCCATGCATGCTATATAAATCTATATAAATGTCTGCTATATAAATCAGAATATGTTTCTTTTCACAGATATTTTAAGCAATATTAGCAGAATAGAGGCGTGATATTCATACTAGTGCCAGTGGTTTAAGCAAGAACAGACATTTCTGTTGGTTTAAAGCGGATGTCAGGGTTGTGGTGGCTAATAATTTCTTTGTAGATAATATGGTTCCTGAGTCTTATTTTCTTAGCAAAATATCTTGCAAGGAGGTATTTTCTTCCGGAGTGAAGGGACTGGATCCCTGCTTCACAATACATAGCTACAATAGGAATAGAATTTAGGCCACCAAGGGCCCTTCTTAAGATTGCATGAAGTGTAGTGTCAAGTTTCTTCAGGAGACATTTCTTAGCTGATCCGTATATAAATGATCCATAGTCTATCTTGGATATCACCACTGACTTGACAATAGTTGAGGCAAAGGCTGTGGGGGCACCTCTTCTTCCAAGGCAGAGAGCATTAATGAAATTCTGTCTTTGTTTGAGACTACCATTCAGCTCATCGAGATGGGGTTTCCATGTCATTTTATGGTCAAATATAACTCCCAGAAAGCGTGCATGTTCTGCAACTACAATCTTTTGTCCATTCAGTTTCACCTGTGGTTTGAAAGCAGCCAGGTTATGCATTTTGTGAAACAACACACTAACTGACTTATGGGTTGAGAAAACCATATTATTACTATTTGCCCAAATTGATAGTTTATCTACCGCTTTTTGGGAGGCTGACTGTAAGCATAAAGGGTCTCTCCCCACAACTGCAACATCATCAGCATACAGAAACAGCTCTGCTCCAAGGACATTTTCCAGGCTTATATCATGGCAATACACCGAGAAGAGAAGTGGGCTTAGAACAGATCCTTGAGGGAGTCCAATGTTATAAGCTTTTCTCTTAAACTCTGAGTAGGAGCCACCCAAGGAAGCCTAAACCTCCCTGCCCATCAAGAATTGGTGGATCGCACGTATACGACCGGTTGATTCGCTCAAATGTCAACTTAACAACAACAACAGCAACATAATTGTCTGCTGAAAAAGAAGAAGAAGAATTGTCTATTTTTTTGTTAAGTGACGCGTTTGTTAAGAAGAAGAAGAAGTGACGCGTTTGTTAAGAAGAAGAAGAAGTGACGCAGAGGGCAAAACCGTGTGTACTTTCTCTACAATAACAACAACAGATTAGGCTACTGTAAAGATCGTTTTACTTAATTCAATCCTCTTGTAAGTTATTCTTTAATTTGTTGATAGTTTATTTGGATTTTTATGTGCTAGGCTATTTTTTGTTTTGTTTTTCAATGCTTCTATTTACACTCTTTCCAAATAGTCTAGCCTAGTTCTTTTACTTAGGAATTTTGTTTTGAGCCCTTCATGGATCCTTCAAGATGATTCTTTTTTATCTTATTTTGCTATAGAAAGGGGTTAAAATAGTTGTTAAAAACCTACATGGCTATAATTCCATTTTTCTAAAATTATAGCCTAGGCTGCTAACCACAAACATGGATTCATCATAGCTTAATCCAATTGAATACACAATTTATACTGAAAAAGTGGGTTTTACTACATCCAATCTTTTTGTAAGTCATTCTTTGATCTTATGGTAGACTAGTTTATTTGGATTTTTAATTTGCCATTCTTTTTTGTGGGTAAATTGAGGAGAAACAGTAACTCAGGTAATAATTTCAATCCTAAATACCTCCCTCCCTCCTCCCTCCACATTGTCCCACACAGAGGCTATAGGGTAAATTTTTGGGTAAGGTTTATATTAACAGACTATTCAGGTAGTTAAGAAATAAACACAGGTTACCTCTATAGTAAGAATTGCATCCTGAATCCAAATTACACATGCACTCATGTTGGAAATGAATTTTAGTTCCACCCCTAGCCTATAGGCCTATACCAATTTGGGTATATTTTTGCACATTAGGAGTAGGAAAGAAAAGATAGTATTATTTTGTCAAAAACAACCAATAACTCATACTTTGATTAAAAATGTGTCATTTTTCAGAGCTTAAAAGGTACTTAAATGTGAACTTGCAATGGAAGCAATTATTAAGTTCATAAAGAGCATAAAAGAAGTCATTGATTAGCATGCTCAGTTTATTGGTAAGTCAATAATATGGACAGTGATATATTTACCAAGTTTATTTCTTAGCTACCTAAATTATTTCTTAATTATTACCAAGTTTATTATTTATTTACCAAGTTTATCTCTTAGCTACCTGAATATAAACCTTACCCTAATTTTCTGATTAACTCTCTAATTAGAAAGCTTTGGAAGAGTTGAATTATTGACCTTCAGATAATATAAACATACCACTCAATGCTCTTTTATGCTTTTTCCAAATATAATAGCCTAGCTTAGTTGTGTTTACTTAGAATTTGGTTTTAAGCCCCTTTTGGATCCTTGAAGATGATATCTTATTCTATTATTTTGCTATCAAAAGGGGTTAAAATAATTGTGAGAAACTTTGGCTACTATGATATTTGACTTGGGTATAATTCTATTTTGCTGAAATTATAGCCTACTAACCACAGGTATTGATCATAATCCAATTCCAGTACATGATTTATAAATTTTAAAAAATGTTTTTGCTATAAGCTATTAGTTTACCTATAAATGTTTAAATTGGTTTACTCAAAAATTAAATCTACTGTAATAAAATCAGAAACAAGAAAACACATGGAAAATGTATAATTATATAGCATATGCAACACTAGGGATGGCAGCAAAATATAGTAGGGTTGCAGTGCTAACTACAATGATTCTGCATATAGCCTAATGAAATAAGAATTGTTGTTTTTAACCCTTTATACAGCCAAAAAATAAAAGGAAAAGGTACCATCTTTAAGGGTCCACAAAATGCTTAAAATTTTATTTCAAAGTAAAAGCATTATAGGTAAATATAGAGTAGTGCATATAATTGACCTACAAATAAAGTGAATATACTACACTATGTCATTTTTTATTCTCTTTATGAATCTAATAACTGTTTTTCTTGCAAATTCAGTTTAAGCCTTTTTGTTGAAAATGATAATATTTTTTTTTATGGTTTCTGGGTAGGCTATAAAAAGGGTTAAAATATTAGATTCAAACTTACTATTTCATTATAAGATCCATTTAGTTAACATTATATAATCCACAGGCATTAATTTGTCTCAATTATGTAAACTAAAAAAAGATTCAAAACAGTTTTTTCATCTGCCATGTTTCTTCTGTTGGATTTGATGTTTTTTACTTTTTTTGTGAAATGACAGTTTTTAAGTGGGCTAAATGAATAAGAAGATTACATGACAGATTTGTTTTGAATTTTTTTATGCAACTTAATCTTGACAAATCAATGTTTGTGAATTATAAATATTTTACAAAATGAATTTATAATGAAATAGTAAGTTTGAAGCAGCTGTTTTAACCCATTCTAATATCCAAAAACTATTGAAAGCAATTATTTTAATCAGAAAGAGCTTAAAAACAACGTTTTTATGCAAAAAGACATTTGGCAGTATATTCATCATATTTGAAGATCATTAAATTCTCCCAAACCTTGATTAGCCTATCCAGATTCATGAAGCATTTGAAATAGTTCAGTGTTTGAAATCCAACATGTCTTTCTTTCTTTTACAGCTGGATTCAGGTCTATTTGTATTGACAGGTTGAGGAACCTGTTCACAAAGAAAACAAGGCATCAACATATTCAAAACAGTGGAGAAATATAATAACTGGGGTTATATAGGGCCATGAGAGAGGGTGGTCATGGGCATTTTGTATTTACAAATGAACTGTTATTATATTTAGAAAGAGTGTTAAAAGGGCACCAAGTAGTGTAGTGCTTTCACCTTGTCTGTATGTAAAAAATAAAATAATGTACCATACTTATTTATAATCATAGAGATAAATACAATAGAGTTAGATATAAGATTAGACTATATACAATTTTTTCTGATTATATTGGCTAAGTTTAGTTTGTGTATGTAGAAGCTTGGTAGAAGATTAATACACTACTTGATGCATCTTTTTATGCTCTTTCTAAATATACTAATCATTTTCTCTGCAAAACTCCATGGTAACATTGCAGTCTAGGAGCTCTTTTGAAGGAAATATTATAAAACAAAATGAGTAGCATCATTTGATTTTTTTCTCTTATTTCATATATTATGGTCATTTTTGTTACAATACATCCTCCCCCCTTATTGTCCTAGATTTGGCTATAGGGTATATGTAAAACTAAAGAAAAACAAAACAACAACATTCATACTTTGTAATATATTGCAAGTTTCTATTACCTTAAATTGCAGCTTGGAGCAATATAAGGATTTTTCCTTGTAGAAACTCCAGAGTTGATAATACATGACACATAATTTAATATGTACACTTGACTAGTGGTTTGATGTTGCTGATTTGAGTGCTTCCCAATTATACTTGCAATCCTTTGTTGACCATTTGTGGTTAAGATGGTTCTTAAAGCTGTTTGTGGTTTGGGCAGCAATGGCATCTGGCAGTAATTTGTTCCAGAGGTTGGTAAGATAATAGGCATGTTGTTGCTTTGAGGAGAAATGCCTGGATAACTGTAAGTTATGTCCCCTTGTAGAAGAATTCCAAGACACCAGAGGAAGGAGATCAAGAAGTGTCTTTGAATTAATAAGTTTATGAACCAGAACAGCATCACTCATCTTCTTGTATAAACCAGAGTTGAGAGTTTCAGCTTGCATAGCCTTATAGGGTAAGGGAGCTCATGCAGTCCACTCGCCATCTTAATGGCTTTTCTCTGGACATCTTCAAGAATTTTAACATCTTTTTTGAAAAAGGGGGATGCAAGGACCATACCTGTCTCAATCCTTGGCCAAACAAGTCCTTTATACAAAAGGTTCAGAATTTTAGGAGAATGAGAGGAAATTGTTCTTTTTATGAGCCCTGGTGATGAGCTAGCTGATGCTGCTGCCTTCTTTGCATGAGTGCTAAATTTAAGATGGTTGTCAAACAATTACTCCTAGGTCCTGTTCTTCCAACACTGGAGAAAGGGGCTGACTGTAAAGAGAGTAAGTTGTATTGATATTCTTGTATCCAAAGTGTAAAACATGGCATTTTGACACATTGAGTAGCCAAGATTTTGCCCACATGCTAAGGAGATCAAGGTCTGAAGTTGGGAAGTATCCCCAAGAGTGCTAACTGGACCAGTTACCTTGGAATTATCAGCATATAGTGTCATCCTGCTTTCAAGTGCTAGAGAAGCATTGTTTATGAAAATATTGAACATGGTAGGGCCAAGCACACTACCCTGTGGAACCCCAGCAAAAAACAATCTGAGAGGAGGAGAGGATAGGATTGCCATCTGTATCAAATAGTCTTACATGCTGAACATGATTCCTCCAGAACCAATAGATTGTAGCTTGAGCTCAAGTCTCTTATGATAGACTTTGTCAAATGCTTTTGAAAAATCAAGAGAGATCATGTCAACAGGGATTCCCAACTTCATTAGTTTTGTAATGTAGTCATATGACATGAGCAGATTAGTGTTGACTGATCTGTTGTTTCAGAAACCATGTTGAGATCTGTTGAGAAGATGATTCTGATCAATATGCTCAATAACTGCTTTGTTGACAATACATTCATGAAGCTTAACAACAACAGATGTAACACTAATAGGCTGGCAGTTTTCTGCACAATTTTTTCTTGCCATTTCGTGAATAGGGGAATATGTGCCACCTTCCACTCTGCAGGAAGCTTTGAGCTATCAAGAGATAGTATGATGAGCTTTGAGAGTGGGTATGCTATTTCTGTTCTGCAATCATGCAAAAGACAGGGGTGGAGGCCATTTGGCCCTGCAGATTTATTTACATCCAACAAAGCAAGCTGTCAAAGCATCAACATTTAAAATCGTTTCAAATAAAATTTCCATCCAATATTGTAATCAATCACTCAGGCACCACCAGATTTTACCAGGCCAAGAATACAAGGAAACAATTTGCAAAAAAGACACAATAGAAAGAAAAAACACCAGAGAAATATAGTACTAAGGCTATGTCCAGGGTATGAGATATTGTCAGAAAAAAAACAAAATTGGTATTTGGGATGAGCATAAAATTAGGAATCTGATGGTACTACTCTTTTTTTTATAAGGTTTTTTTTTTTTCAAAATGAGCTGCTAAGCTGCAGTTTTACCAGTATTATTTTGAGCAATTATAGGGATGCTTTAAATGACAACTTATTCCTTGTTAGAAAATGGGGCAACAGCCTATGTTAATGGCCCTGCAGAAAAAGAAAATAAGTAAAAGTCATCTCCCTGGTTTACAGGAGAAACATAGGGGATGCCACTTTAGCCTATAAGCTAATGAGGGCTATTACTCTCCCAGTGTCAGCTTGTCAAGCAGTCTACCATATCTAGATTCCACACTCAATTCTTTTCATCACAAATTGTTAAAATTTGGAACAAACTATCTAATGAAACCGTTACTGGTGAATTTGTTGATGTTTTCAAATGAAGGCTGGATACTGAGTGGTCCTCCAAAGAGAGTAAACTCAATTGGGATGCTACATATTATGCAACAGTGCCTGGTGATTAAAAAACTATGAGTACAACTAAAATCATCATTCTGGAACTGTACAAGGAGAAATTCTTAGATTGCTCCTAGCTGCAATTTAAGGTCACACCAATAGATTCCATATTTTATAAGGAATATATCTTTTATAACAGGTGTAATACTTCACAAAGAAACCCAAAGAATCTTGAAATGCAAAATAATAGAGAAATATATTATTTTGGCCAATAGTTGAATTCATTTTCAAGCCCTAAAAGAGATTCCAAAATGCATAGTTCTTCATGCTTTTTGTTAGTAGAACCCAGAGGAAATAAACCAGTACCCTTACCAGTACAATCTGATTCCTGATAAAATACCAGTACCACCTGATTCCTAATTCAATACCTTCTAAATATAAGACAATGGCAATTTGTCATTACAATGGCAATTGCACCTAAGCCCTCCCTCCCTGACACAGTGGCATCAATTCTCAGAAGCTTATGGGGGAGGTAAAATGCTTTTTTATAGTACTTGGTATTAACCAAGTGACATACAGCAATTGCAAATCCTGTTGGTCTGTTGGTCCTGGTTTTGCTACTTTAGGCACTTCCAGGTAAGCTAGGATGATGAAATTTGGCAGGCATATCAGGGATCGGACCAGATCAAATTATAAATAGTTTTTTTCCCTATTAGACCATCTGGGGAGGAGTAGGGGCTGGTTAATTAGGAAAAAATAGAAAAATGATATATTTTTAACTTATGAATAGGTGATGGCATCTTAATGAAATTTGATGTTTGGAAGGATGTTGTGTCTTAGAGCTCTTTTTCTAAATCCTGACCAGATCCGGTGACATTGGGGGGAGTTGGAGGGGGAACCTAAAACCTACTCAGATCAGGATGAAACTTGATGGGAAAAATAAGCAGATGTCCTAGATACCTGATTGACATAACCGGAAAGGATTTTCTCTGTTTGGGGGAGTTGGGGGGGGGGGGTTAATTCTGAAAAAATTAGAAAAAATAAGGTATTTTTAACTTATGAAGGAGTGATCAGATCTGAATGAAATATCATATTTAGAAGGACCTCGTAACTCAGATCTCTTACTTTAAATCCCGACTGGATCCAGAGTCATTAAGGGGGAAGTTGGGAGGGGGACTGGAAATCTTGGCAAACACTTAAAGCAGAGAGATCAGGATGAAACTTGGTGCAAAGAATAAAAACAAGTCCAAGATACATGACTGACATGAACTGATCCGCTCTGGATCCAGTGACATATGGGAGAGTTGGGGAGGAACCTAAAATCTTGGAAAACGCTTAGAGTGGAGGGATCGGGATGAAACTTGGTGGGAAAAATAAGCAGAAGTCCTAGATTCATGATTGACATAACCAGAACGGATCCGCTCTATTTGGGGGAGTTGGGGGAGGGTTAATTCTTAAAAATCGGAAAAAATTAGGTATTTTTACCTTATGAAGGAGTAATCGTATCTTTATGAAATTTCACATCTGACTGGATCCGGCATCATTGGGGGGGGGGGATCTTGGAAAACACTCAAGGCGGAGAGATTAGGATGAAACTTGGTGGGAGGAATAAAAACATGTCCAAGATATGTGACTGCCATAACCGGAATGGATCCGCCCTCTTTGGTGGAGTTGGGGGGGAGTAATTTGGAAAATTAGAAAAAATGAGGTATTTGTAACTTAGGAACTGGTGATCAGCTCTTAATGAAATTTGATATTTAGAAGGATCTTGTGCTTAAGAGCTCTTATTTTAAGTCCTGACCAGATCTGGTGACATTGGGGGGAGTTGGAGGGGGAAACCGTATTTCTTGGAAAACGTGAAAATTGAGGTATCTTTATTGTACAAATGGGTGATTGGATCTTAATGAAACTTGATATATAGAAGGATCTAATGTCTGAGATGCTTCATTTTCAATTCGAATCGGATCCGAGGACATAGGGGGTTGGATGAGGGGGGGGGGACAGAAATCTCGGAAAACGCTCAGAGTGGAGAGATCAGGATGAAAGTTGATGGGAAGAATAAGAACAAGTTATAGATATGTGATTGACATAATTGGAACGGATCTGTTCACTTTGGAGGAGCTGGGGGGTGTTGATTTGGAACAATTAAAAAATTGAGAAATTTTTAACTTAGGAATGGGAGACTGGATGACGTGATTGACGTAACCGTACTGGATCCACTCTCTTTGGAGGAGTTAGAAGGTGGGGTTTAGTGCTTTGCCAAGTTTGGTGCTTCTGGACGTGCTAGAACAATAGAAATTGGTAGAAATGTCTGGGAGCCTCACAAATTGACTTGGTAAATTCGTTTTCCCTGATTAAACCATATGGGGGGCTGAAGAGAGAGGAAAAAGTAGAAAAAATGAGGTATTTATACCTTACGAGCGGGTGATCGGATCTTAAGGAATTTTGATATTTAGAAGGACCTTGTGACCCGGAGCTCTTATTTTAACTCCTGACCGGCATTAAGTCTCCGATTTTCCTTTTAAATCAATCTGTTGATTCCTAGAATCTTGTTAGAGCTCATACAATATGGGCTCTTGGCTCGTCTGGCGTTGTCACAAGTGCCATATGAGCTCTTAGCTCTTGTTTAATCTAGAGGGGTTCTTTTGATGTTTTTTTTTTTTTTTCATAATTTTCTTTTTTAAGACACCAAAAAAAATTTTATAAATTGCAGTTCACTATTATATAAATAACTGAATATTTTAAAGGTTAGGCAATTTTCCAGAAAAACTTAAAATCATCCGTCTACATAATTATTTTTAATGTTAAGAGACACAATGTTCAAACCAAGAAGCATGGAATAATGAACTATATTATTTTGGGTATTTTTATGGACAAACTGTAAACTAAAGGGGTAGTGTGTTTGAAAATAGTTCTGCTACAAATAATCCAGAAAGTATTAAGACTAAAGAAGAATTCTTAGAAATACCTATACTCTTTCCAAAAATAATTATCATGACTCTTAACAGTTGTTGGAACACAATTGTGACAGCAGTTGATTTTCACATTTAGAAATTACGTTTGATTTTTAAAACAAAGCTTGTTTTTTGCTTGATATCACAAACACAATCCACTAACATGTCTTGGTAGCCCAGTCAGGGTCTTTACAAGCAGGGTTGCCACCACAGTCAGTTCCCAAAGTGCTACAATTGCCCAAGTTTATGTTCTACACAGTAATTTTTGCTGGCACAATCAAAAAAATTTGGGCATGTTGCAGCTAGCACTGGGACTTGCACATGGTCTGTTTAAGTGTACTTGGATTAGTTTTTAGGCCAATTTTTTTATATCATTTTTAATGTGGAGGAATAAAATTGTAGCTGATCAGAGCAGAGTGCTGAATGGGCAAATCTACTTGCACATGCACATCCTGTATTTAAATGTATTTAGATTATTGTCATGCATAAAAAAAGTTTCTGATATGTATTTTGATGTGAGATATGTCATGTTATTGCATTTTATTTGTCTATATTTTCAATTTGGTCTTATAAAAGAAACAGTGCAACATTCAATGTAGCATGTGCTGCAGTGATGAAATAGTGCTAAAATAGTGCTTTTAGTGCTACATGTGGCAATCCTGCTTACAAGAGGAATATAATTATGTATTTAGTTGTTGACTAATGCACCTCTTTACTTTTTTAAATCTTTACTTTGTATTTAATAACATTTGATTCTTGCTTTCATCCCATGATCTATTTAAATCCCTCAGGTTAGGAAATGATTAGTTAAAATGCGCAATTAATAATAATTGTGTAGAAAATTTAATAATCAACTTCACAATAAGTCTCCAAACATAAATGATTTAGTTAATTTATTAATAACTAAATTAATCTATGATATGTTTGTATTATAATTTGTTGGAATGGAAAAACTCATTGGGATTTTACTGATATTGAAAACACCAGTATTTAATGTTTTCTTCAGTAAACCTCATGCAAAAGGCAGCAAAAGTCATCATAGAGCACTGTGAAGATGGAAATCCATAGCTTGGTCCATAGCCGGTTTAAGGGTAAAAAGTCTTAATTGCCATCTAAATAATTTTACTTACAAATTGTGGAACTTTACGTGAAATGTGCTCCAATCACAGTAAATGTAATATACAGTAGCAAAAAGTCCTATACTCACCATGGAAAATTTTTGACACAGATCTAAAACCGCACAAGATTCATGACCCCACCTTTGTGCATGCACAATGACACATATTTCTGATAGAAAAGAAGTAGCAACGGAAATTATGACTCTGAGGTATATGCCCAGAGTATAATTACACACTATGAAATGTGTGTCATGTTTAGAAAAATAATCCGCTACTGGTATAAACTTATCCTGTGGCTCCAATTGAACTAGATGCTAAAAATAACTATTCAAATAATTTCAGAATCAAAGTAACTATGAAAATAGCTGTAGAAGGTTGTGCCCATGGAGAATTGGATGTCATTTATG
Source organism: Artemia franciscana (assembly GCF_032884065.1). Lineage (NCBI taxonomy): Eukaryota > Metazoa > Arthropoda > Branchiopoda > Anostraca > Artemiidae > Artemia > Artemia franciscana. The sequence continues at coordinate 38,448,246 of NC_088871.1, forward strand.
AAAGAATTGCTCAAGAAGAAGCAAGAGGCCATTTTAAAGTTGACTTACTCATTTGCTGTGGAGATTTTCAGTCAGTTAGAAATGCTTCAGATCTTGCCTGCATGGCTGTACCACAGAAGTACAAAGAAATGTGCTCCTTTCACAAGTATGTAGCTTGGATTCTTATCCTGATTATCCTTTTGATTTTAGATCCATCACACTGCTATTGCATTTAATATATATTCAGGAGGGGGAGCATAAATTTTTTAAGCTTTTTGTGGGAAGAATTTTTTGCTCATGAATTCTGTAGTGACTAAATTGTGATAAAATGCTATGTATTTTCAATAATGCAACTTCAAATGGTATGTAATACATCTAAGTGTACTGCATACTCTTTAAGGAAGTGGGAATGAAATGCATTGTCCCAGTCAGGGCCATAATCTCCTACTGCATGAAGGAGATATGCCTCTGCAATTGGAACCAACAGGTAAAGATTTTCTAGAGGAATATTTTTTCTCTGTGTGACACAGTATATATTGTGACACAAAGGCCTTCAACCCTAAGGTTTCAGTCAAAGGGAAGTTTTTTTTCAAATTTTTCTCTTGCAGATAAGTAATTTGGCTTACAATAGTATAAGAAGTTTGTAATGTTATTCTGTAGGAGTTTGTGCAAAGCATGGCGATTCATTTTTTTTTAGATATATGAGCCTAGATACTAATCTATCACCAGATAAAGCCAATTTGGCCAACAAATTTGGTGAGTATCCTTTGCCCACCCTACCATGTTTGAAATCTTAAGATGCTCAAACCACTTTGTTCTTAGATACTAGACTTGTTGGGATAACCATACAGAAAAAAGAGTTAAATTATTGGTACACACAGGCCCAGATATTAGTCAATTAGGGCTATTGGAATCTTTTCTTGGGGGGGGGGGGGGTAGGAAACAAACCTTAAGATTTTTTAGCAAGATACTCTTCTAGGGGCCAGTTGAATGTTTAGGAATAATATTCTAGAAGCATTGTCTCTGTCTAAACAGGGCTGTAGCCCCAATCCTAAGATGTATTTTATGCTTCATTATTTTTTAGATTTTGAGACCAATCCAGGATAGGGGGGGGGGGCAATTACTCCTTCATGTATGATCCAAGTCACTAGATGTTTTCGTAGTTACTGGACATCATACTTGCTATTTAAGAAAGGTAGCTTGCAAGTACAAATTATTTGTTTGCTAATATAGCCTTATTTCCATTTGCTAAGCTTGCAAAATTTTGGTTAACTTGGCACTACTTTCTTAAAATAAATCAAATTATTTGTTTAATCCTTTCAAATGCGATAATCAGTAGGCCTACTATTAATTTAATCACTATAATTCTTTAGATTGGAATTTTAAAGTTTACATGGAAATACATTTTCCAGGACTAATTTTAATAAAGAAAGTATTGAAATTCAAAAAAAAGAATCCCTCCCCCCCCAAAAAAAAACAACAACTGTAAATTGTACTTTTGCATATAAATGAAACTTCATCAACCAAATTCAATAAAGGAAATAGATGAAATTTTAGAAAAAGATCTGTTTTTTTTTTCTTCTTTTAAGTCTTCTAAGCAAGTTGTATTACCAAAAAAAGCAAGTATATCCTGCAGCTTTATGGGCCCTAAGCTTGAAGAGTGTACACAGTCTTCCTAACATAATCATTTTTTGGAGAAACTACTATTATGTAAAAGAATTGCAATAACCAGTAATCCACTAGACTTGAGATAAAACTCTTACTTTGATTAGGAAAAGTAAGAATATGGAAACTATTAAAAAAAAGTACACTTAATGTAGGATAATTATTTAAGGCCTAAATATGAAACCCTAAATGTGAACTTAGTTAGGCCTATATTTGATTATTGGTTCTAGAGAAAAGTTCCAGTTACTACAAAAAAGTGTGTGTTAGGCTTAAGCTAAATAGTTCTTGAATTAATATTAATGATTTAATATTGATTTGAAACCCACTGCATGATATGTATCAATAGTGAAGTAGGACAAAAAATGAAAAGAAAAAAAATTCTGCACATATCTGTACATATATAAATATCAATAAATATATAAATATCATATATATAAACATATATATAAATCCCCCAAAAAACGTACAAAAACGCTCGCAAACTTTCTTGCAACAATATTAAAAGTATCAGCTTTGATTCGGAATAATTTTAGCATAATCTGCTTTCATTAAATTCTTATTTTTTAAAACACGTCTATTGGGGTCGTTATATGGATGACGTAATTTCACTTTGGAATTATGGGGAAGCTGAACTTCGGGGCTTCTTAGATCATCTTAACACTTATGACCGAAATTTGCACTTCACCCTAGAAGTTGAAATTGAAAATAAACTACCGTTTTTAGATGTGTTAATTATTCGTAATGCTGAGAAACTGGATTTTACTATCTATCGAAAGCCAACACAAAACAATAGATATCTTCACTTTAATTCAAATCACCCCCCCCCCCCCACACACAAGTTAAAAGAGCAGTTGTAACTTCCCTCATTGATCGTGCCCTGAATATTTGCTCCGATTCGTATATAAGTGCAGAAATAAACTTTATCAGAGATATTCTTTTTGGTAATGGATACCCCATTCCTTTTGTCAATAAGATAATTAACCGTAGAATAAAAAGACATTCTTGAAAATCGAAGAAGATATTTCACTATGTGAGGCTACTGATAAGCCCTCAAATATTGTCTATCTTCCGTATATCCCAAAAATCACAACAAAATTAAAAAATATTTGCACAAAAAATAATCTGTACGTAGTTTTTACTAATAATTTTAAAATAATTAATTTCTTAAATTCCGGTAAGGATAAGACCCCAGTTACTCACCAAAGAGGGGTCTATCAAATACCCTGTGACTGTGGAAATTACTATGTCGGCAGGACCCATCAGAATCTAGAAAAACGGTTACAACAGCATAAAAAAGCCATAGACAAGGCATTAATTCCAAACAGTTCCAACAACTCCTTTGATTCTGCTTTAGGTTGGCATATATTTAATAATCCGTCCCACGCGATACTTTTTGAAAAATCTTCACTCATCAGTAATGATTTGGGGATAAAACAGGTGGTTCGGGAATCAATCGAAATTATTCTCAAAATGAATAATAATATTTCTTTGAACAGGGACTTAGGGGAATAATCACTAAATTCTTTATGCTCAAATTTAATTAAAAATGATCTAACAAAATATTTTACTAAACCGATTTATAATAGTATTGACTCAGCTACGAAAAAGCCTTTAAGACAGGCTGCTAAAAATGCAAGTTTGGCTCTGAGAAATTGCATTTAATCACTTTGTTCTCTTTAATTTGAATGAATTTATATTCTCACTTCATTCTTTTTGTCAATCCTGGTTGAACTTCATTGAAATAAGGATGCGAGGGCTGTTTTTAAAAAAGTTTTTAAAAAACATTATTAGTTTTAATTCTCACAATTTAATGTAAGTTTATTTACATATACATATTTTCTCTCTCGTTCTCGTATTGTGCTGAAGACGGCCCTTGGACATAGGGCCGAAATATTCACAGAACTGATTCTACGTCTTGAAAAGATTTTCCCTATTGTTTCTACTTTGTATTTGTTAGTTTAGATACCAATATACAGTTATGAAAACTCGATTTATTTTTGGGACACAGTGTGCGGTAGCAATGCTAGTGGCTGGAGACATTTTCATATTGGTATCTAAGCTGTGCCTCCCATGCATATTCACGACGTATGCAACAAAACGAAATTGTGTTCCCGCCTATGGTGTTTTAGTACGATCTACGCGTCGGGGCGCGGGCTTGGAGGAGGTGCTAAGTTCAGAGCTCTGTACCAAAAGCTTCTCATATGCAAGATAGGAGTTTTCATAACTGTATATTGGTATCTAAGCTGTGAAGAAGAGCTAATACTAATCCCAAGCTAGCACAAAAAAGGAACTAGCTTAACTGAAAAGGAACCAAAACTGAGGTTGCGACTTTGATGATCAGTATTAAAAACTAAACGTTTGCGTTATTCTGCAATAAGATTGAGGAATTTTTTCAAATAGCTTAGAAGCAGCTTAGGTTGTGGTCAAATCAGTAGGTCAAATCTAAGATTTTTTTGTCAATAAAATATGATCGGGAAATATGAGATAGTAAGGGCATAAGTAAGTAAAGGTAGATTTTGAACTGTTTTACTTTCGTAAGTAAAAGTGTAGTGACAACTCTCCTCCCGCCTCTGTTTAAGTCCAAAATGGATTGGGACATTACCAAAAAAGTATCTTCTAACTAGGGTCAAAAATATGAATTTTCATACCAAAAACAAGGAATAAATATAACTGATGAATTCATTCCAAGCTGATTGGTTGTGACAAACCAAGTCAAAAGCTTTGTAACATCTAGTGGGCATAAATGTGCTTTAGATCTTATGAAGGTGAAAAACACTGATCAAACAGTTTGTGGGAACGAACTGTAAGTAAGGAGCGACCCAGCTCAATAGTAACCAAAACACTGAAAAACGGAATTTTGATACCAATAGATACATGAAAAGAAGCGAATTTTTATGCTGACTTCAAATATTGAAGTTTCATCAAGTTTACAAGTTTAATCTTACCCATCGGAAGTTAACACCTATCTACAAAAATGTGAGGTTTTGTATTTTTTGCCAGAAGAAAGATAATGGACGCATGTTTATTTATTTATTTATTTTTACTTCTTTCCAGGGTTGATCGTGTCGACCCAGTGGTCGACACGAGAAGCTAAAACATAAGCGACCAAAAATTGGAGGGCAACTACGCCTCCTCCCACGCTTATTTTTTCCCAAAGTCACACGATCAAATGTTTTAGATAGCCATTTTGTTCAGCATGGTCGAAAGTTTTTTTTAGTACTTTCAAAAGAGCTATTTATTCTAATTAACCCTTTATGATTCAGAGGTGATTCCTAAAGTATTGGAACAAAATTCGAACTTTAGCGTAAAGAGCGAGGTATTGACGATGAGGCGAACCCCCTCATATACGTAATAATTTCTGTTCGTTTTAAGTTTTTTAATCTCTCTCCTTACTTTCAGCTAAACAATTTTTTTTTATTTAACGTCATCAAAACCTCACAATTTTGGCTTTAAATTCTTTATACGACAAATAACAGAATCAATAAAAATGGGAGGCACATTACCTTATGAGATCCTTGACAGTAACACATAAGTACAAATGCTCCAAATTGAGTGTGAAAAGTATGCTTCATAATATTGAAAATCCTGATATGATATTTAATCCAAAAGTTATAAGGGGAATAATTATTATATATTTAAATAAATGATAAAAAGTTTATTTAAATTGTTTGATGAAAGTTTGCCAAATATCTTTCATTATGCTAAGTGCTAAAAAAGAATTCTTGCATACTTTTGAAAAAAGCAACCTAGAAATAAGTTGCCCTCTTTATAAATTGTTTGCTTTCTTTTATTGTTTCTCTTATTTTTCTCTTATAATCCTGATCTTTTTTTCAAAATATTTGTAGGCTGTTGTTTTGACATGTATTTTTGTGCTGGAGGTATGTATAAATGTAATTGAAAATTACTATAAAGTAAGACGTGGGCTTGCCCTGGATCCAAAAAGTCAAACGAACACATGGTTAACTTTCTACCTCATCATAAAAAATGTTGACAAGCAAGGATATAATACATAAAAAAAAGTTCAGTAAACAAAAGAACAAAATGCATTAACTGGTTAGTACTCTTTCTGTCAAATTCCTCTTTGGACATGGTTACCAATTAAGATGGCAATATTAATGACCTTACAATAGGCCATATTCTTTCTTTTCTTTTGTCTCTTAATCAAATAAAAAAACAAGTTTTTTTTAACTGCAAGTAAGGAGCAATATTAAAACTTAAAACGAATAGAAATTATTATGTATATGAGGTGGTTACTCCTCCGCTACACCTCGCTCTTTACGCTGACGTTTTTTAGTACTTAATAAAGCTTCTTATTGTTCTAGTGTTTCAGGATTTTTTTCTTGAAGGATTGGGACAGAATTCAAACTTTAGCGTAAAGAGCTAGGTGTTGTGTGGGAGTAACCCCCTCATATAAGTAATAATTTCTGTTTTTTAACTTTTAATGTTGCTCCTTACTTTCAGTTGAAAAACCTTGTTGTTTTTTTTAGTTTAATTTCGGATATTTTTTAAACAATGCCAGGAAATCTGGCTACTCCTCCATAGAAAAATGCCTCCTCCCCATGGATTTATTCTCTAGACAATTCAATCCTAGTGAAAATTTACCCTGGATAATTACCCATAACATCTCCATGCGTAAAATTGAGACGGACATGAGAAAGCAAGACATAAGAAGAGTTTCGTACAGGAATTCTGACAAATCCCTCTATACAAAATATCCCCTGAAAAATTTACCCCCTGGAAAATTCCCTCCCCTCGGAAAATTATCCCCCTGAAAAATCCCACCAGCAGAAAATCCCCCCCCCCCTGAAAAATGTATGCATACTGCCCAAATAACAAACACTATAAGCAACCAATAGGTAAATTTTGTAACCTAAAGACCTTTGCCCAGAGCCTGTGAGAGGGTCATGATATCCCCAAAGATATAGTTATTCGGCCTTTCAACTATGTTGAACAAAATGACTATCTAAAAATTTTGATTGGACGATTTTAAGAAAAAAGGGGCGTGGGATGGGTCTAGTTGCCGTCCAATTTTTCGGCCACTTAAAAAGGGCATTAGAACTTTAATTTCAGTTTGAAAGCCTTCTCACAATATTCTAGGACCATTGGGTCGATACGATCACATCTGAAAAAAAATAGACATGCATCTGTGATCTTTCTTCTGGCAGAAAATACAAAATTCCACATTTTTTAGATATATGCTTGAAACTTCTACAGTAGGGTTCTACAGTAGGTGCAATTTTCATTAAGATTCTATGACTTTCAGGGTGTGTTTCCCCCTTTTTTCAAAAATCAGGCAAATTTTCTCAGGCTTGTAACCTTTGATGGATAATATTAAACTTATTGAACTTGTATATTTGAAACCAGCATTAAACTCCGATTCTTTCAATTCATCTATTGGTGTCAAAATTCCATTTTTTTAGTTTCGGTTACTATTGAGCCAGGTCGCTTCTTACTTACAGTTCGTTACCACGAACTCGTTTGATAGTTTTTCTTCTTTTCTGTATAGTTCTTTTCACATTTATTATTTCCTTGTTTTTTATATCCTACTATTATAAATTGGAATCTGTTAAAGATTACCTCACATAACGCAATATTTGTTGAAGTTTATTCCTCCAAAAGATTATGTTTTTTATAACGCAAGAGGATACATTAATTGAAACAAGTTTTAGATAAGCAGGCAAGAGGAAGGGGGGTCTTCCTATAGGGATTGGTCAGGAAGAATCGGGTTTTATAGGCCTAATCATACTGTTGGATGACTTTTGGCCTTTCTTTCCTTCCCTAAGAACTTTCTCGTATTGGCTTTGTATTTTGGCTATATGAACCTATGGCTGCTTTTCAGGTGCGTACCTCTTGTGTGTAAAATGTGGAGAAATTTAGATAGGAGGCTCTTCAAAATAGTTTTGTATGTCATTATTTAGGTGAAAATGATGAGGACGACAGTAAAATTACTAGAAGGAATAGAATGTCTTGGAGAACTGGATTAATGTTTGTCCAATTTTTGATTCGGCATTCATATTAAAACATTTATTATTATTTTCAATTTTTTTTTTGGAATTTTAATTATTTATTACGAAAAAAAGCGCTAAAATTTTTTTTTTCCTTTTGAAAATTTTGCAGTTTCCCAAACATGGGGTTTTAACTTGACGGTCGCCACATTTATTTAGAATCTTCTTTTTGATTTTAGGGGGAGACAAGAGCGGTTGAACCAATTTGAGAATCTACTTAAAACTGCTGCAGATTTTCAATCTTGAATTTTTTCTGTTATTGTCAAGCTTATATGTCCTGTTAATTTTGCTAAATTGCCACTAAAATCTAAATTTCTGCTAGAATTTTCTGTTTGATTTTAGGGGGAGACAAGAGCGGTTGAACCAATTTGAGAATCTACTTAAAATGCTTCAGATTTTTAATATTGAATTTTCTCTGTTATTGTCAAGCTTATATGTCGTGTTATTTTTGCTAAAATTGTTACTAAAATCTAAATTGCTGCTAGAATCTTCTGTTTGATTTTAGGAGGAGACAAGAGCGGTTGAACCAATTTGAGAATCTACTTAAAATGCTTCATATTGAAAGAATGCTTCAAATTCAAATTGAATCCCTTTTCCTAGAAAAGGGATTTTTTTCTTTTTCTTTTTGAGGTTTCTTTTTATTTTAGGAATTTTATACCTATGTTTTCCTTCTTTTTTTTTTTTCTTTTTTTTTGCACTGAGGACAGCTGAACAGAGGTCTCCAACTAAATATTCGCATTTTCTGGTTTTCATTGGCTGGAAGCTTTTCCTTTTTTTTTGTTTCTATGATTGTTTTTTCTTCTGAAGAAATGTCTATATGCAATTCCTAATTTGTAGGTATTATTCTGGTGAAAAGAGAGCTCCAATTCTAACAGTTTTTATTGGTGGTAATCACGAAGCTTCCAACTATTTACAAGAACTTCCCTACGGGGGCTGGGTTGCCCCTGGTATCTATTATATGGGGTATGCAGGAGTGGTACAATTTCGTGGCTTACGAATAGCAGGCCTTTCTGGCATTTACAAAGGACCAGATTATTTGAAAGGAAGACATGAATTACCCCCGTATAACAATAGCACTATACGAAGTGTTTATCATGTTAGAAACCTGGATGTTTTTAGGTTAAGACAAGTAAGTTCTGAATTTGATAAAATTGAAAAAAAATATATTTAATATTGTAGCATAAGCTTAAAATAAATAAAGTATATGCAAATTAAAAACCTTGTAAAACATCTACAAAATGCTAATTGAAAGTTTAACGAGCTTTTTAGAAGATAGGAAGATAATGGTCAGTAATGAGAGAGGGCTTGCTTTTTTCAACATTATTTTAATATTGATGAATAAAACGGTTTATAATAAAAAAATGTAATTTAAATTGCAGCATAAGTTTATAATTAAAAGAAAGGTGGGGCAAACTCCAAAGCTTGTTGAACATTCACGAAATGTTATTAGACATCAAACGAGTATCGCAGAAGTTCAGAAAACAATAATCAGAAACAAGAATGGACTTGCTTCTTTTTAAATATAACTTAATTTTGCTTAATAAAATAATTTAAGAAAACTAAAAATACATACTTTAAATTGCAATATAAGCTTATAATAAATAAATTATAGGTAAATTAGATATCTTGTAAAACATTTGATTTGTTGTTAATTGAACAAGCTTTATAGATTTTTAGAGAATAGAAATCAGTCACGAGAAAGTACTTGTTCTTTTTAAAGATAATTTTAGTTTTACTAATGCAGTAAAATAATGAGCTCAAAAGGATTCACAAATAGATTTTACTTATATCCAGATTTAGCTAACGCTATTTTGAGCCAAGTAGATTGTTTAAATCTTATGCAGGGTATCTTAATTTAAAGGGCCACAAGTTAACATCTTAAAAACTAAGAACCAAAGCAGGACAATTTCTATTGCAACGCTTGTTTTAGGGGAAAGGTTGCAATATGAACTGCAATGGAGCACGGTCCTCATTTAGGGGAAACCAAGGGTTAACTAAGAATTTCGGATGAAAAGCCATTGAAGTCTTTTATATTTGGAACCAGATAAGAAAAATATGCAGTTTTTGTCTTTAAAATTTTACGAATGAAACTAAATCTTATACATCAATGAATTAAATATGAATTAAAATAATTAAATATAAATTACATTGATACAATTTTTGTCCTTTTTTGTGGGGAAAATGTTTGCTTCAGAAATTAAAAGCTTTGCAAGCAAAGCATGGTTACAACGTTTGTACAAAAAAAGGCAAAAAACGGAGCAAATTTCTGCGTACTTTTTTTTTATTTTTATTTATTTTTCATTTTTTTTTTACTTATAGAGAGCACTACAACTCTCTTCAGAAGGTGATATGGTTAATTTTCTTAATTACAGGTGACAACAAGTATAAAGTGTTATTAACTTCAACCCTTCAGTAGATCAAAATTTAAAAAGAATGCTCATTTAGTTTTATTCTTTTTTGTTTTTTTTTAACATTGACTTGTAAAACACAATGTGGAAGTGGAGAAATTACAACCCAAAATCCAGTTTTAATGGGTAGGACGGGGTCGACGGATTTTACCTACAGGCTGATTTCACATTTCTACAAGCTTTTTTTAACATTGTCTTGTAAAAGAAAATGTGTAAGTGAAGAAATTACACCAAAAATCTTGTTTTAATAATGGGATCGATTGATTTTACCTACAGATTGATTTAACATTTCTTCAAGCTTTTTTAGCATTGACTTGTAAAATACTATGTGGAAGTAAAGAAATTACACCAAAAATCATGTTTTAATGGGTAGGACAGGGTTGACGGGTTTTTCCCTACAGGCTGATTTAACATTTCTACAAGCTTTTTACTTTGACTTGTAAAACACAATGTGGAAGTGGAGAAATTACAACCCAAAATCCTGTTTTAATGGGTAAGACGGGGTTGACGGATTTTACCTACAGGCTGATCATTCTCCTGATTGTTTGCCAGTTGATATCTACATTTTGATACCAATTTTGAAAAAAATATATACAATTGCGGTCAACGCCTCTGTTTAGTTTACTCAATTTTGTTCAGCAAAACTTATTGAGGGGGGGGGGTTAGAGGTAGTGAATGAACATTTATCGTTTAATTATTTATTATTGTATTCTCTCAATAATGCTTTATTTCAGTTCTTAAATGAATTTAAGGTGAATAAAACCGTTATTGGACTTGTATGGTGTAGACATGAACTCTGAATATGTTTTTTTTTATGAATCTTACTTGCTTTTTTGAGGCTACTATTAAATATATTGGACTTTCATTTGTTTGGGTTATTAACTTACAAAATACCTGTTCCTGAGCACATTTATCTGGGGGTCCATCTTCATGTCTTCCTGCTAAAATTTTATATCGTCATCGTTGTACAAATGCATTATTGTGCTTTTTTCGAGACTTATAAATTTGTTCTAGCCAATAAGTATCTAGTTAGCTTATTTCGTCAATTGTAAATCTTGCAAAAAAAAACCTTCACTTTCAAAGAGTATGCATGTAAAACATGTGCATTTGCAGAAACGTCATAAGTATTACGCCATTAAACTAGTAGATAACTAGACAACGATTTAACTACACTGCCTTGAGTCATTGGGATAAATCATTTGCACAAGTGAATAAGATTCTGATCAGTATTGGTCGAGTAGTAAAATAAATTTATTAAATTTAAACAAATTAAAAATTTTGGAAGAGATGTCGACCTATACCTTTAAGCATTTCCTTTAGAAAACAAGAGTCTGAGCACATCGGTTGGCCTTATACCAAAAGGTATAAAAGAAATTGTCCAAGTGCCACTTTCAGATAAACTTTTCCTAGACATAAAATTCCAGGGATTTCTGAAAGAAACCCTAAAATTGTATCGTTCAATATTGAAAAGCATCTCAATGCGGTTAAGAGCCTGTCCGGACTCTAGAACATACGCGTAGCCAGGAACGGGGGTATCAAAATCGTAATGCACTCATTAAATGAGCTCAGCTGTATTTACTCAAAAGGCAAAATGTCAATTCTTAATCAATTCAAAAATAAATTTGATTTAACGAATGTGGTTCACGTGTGTTTGAGCTTTTGGCGTTTTATTGAGTGTTCAAACTTTTATGTAGTGGGATGTGGAAGTGGAAGTTAATCACGATCACCATTGATTGACTGCTGGACATATTAAGGTAGGACTACAACTTAGACTGTAATACATTATTTCAATATAAAACCGAAATGTGTCTGTTGACTTTGAGTTACCAATATCCTGTCAACGGTAAAACGATTAATCGGAATCAGAAAAAGGATTATTAAAGTTGTTTACAAATACACCTCAAGTGTGCATCGACTCAGATTTGTGAATACAACCTACCACGCTTGAGGACCCAAAATCAGTAATATGATTCCAAACTAATTCCTTAAGATAACCAAGGCTTGATATTAAGAATTAAGAGAATTAAGAAGAGAATATTTATTTCTGAGAAACTTTCAAATCGCATAGGAAAATTAAGAAAAATTCCAGGAACTCTTAAAGCTTTATTTTGTATTTAGAGAGTTTTAAAGCTCTCAAATGCTAGGCATTTGATCAATTGCTAGGCCAATTCTTAATCAATTCAAAAATAAATTTGATTTAACAAATGTGGTTTACGTGTGTTTTAGCGTGTAACGTGTGTTTGAACTTTTGACGTTTTATTGAGTGATCACAACTTTTGACGTTTTATTGAGTGAGCAATCACAGACTTCTGTGATTGCTCACCAAAATAATTACGGATAGATCTGGCCTTTCGGGGCCTAAAATGTGCGTTTTCTTGTCTAAGTACAATAGAAGATTCTTAGTGGTTGTTTCCTCCTATAATAGGGGAAATCATCCCCCTTGTGCGAGCATGCTTCTTCAAAGTAAGTATATAGAGAAAATTGGAAAAGTAAATGTATTTCGAGACAGAAATTCCAAACGAGAAGTATAATAGGTCTTGGAATAACTTCTCGTGAGTTACTTTTGTTGCCCAAATGTCTTTTCTTGAGTTGTAGTTCTTGATAAGATCTCAAAATTCTTATATGAGTTTTGTGCATAATTTGATTAACATATCTTGAAAAAAAGTCCCCTGAAAAAAACAAACAAATTAGGTCATAATTGAAATGTACTTCCATTGAATTTTCCTTGTATAATTGACAATCGATAAGGAACCGAGTTATAGTCCTCTGGATGCACCCTAGTGTCAACAGCCCTTCTTGATAGTCTAACGTAGATTTATAACTAAATGAGAAAATAATCTTTGCTTCAGTTAAAGCGCCATTCCTGCTTCAAATCAGTTTTTGCTTTTAATTTGTAACACTTTGACTATGGCTTTAATTCTTCTCAGTCATTCAATTGCACTAATAGAGAAACAACCATAATGAAAGAATAAGTTTATCGTTAAGTTCTTTAGAATAGTTTCACTCGCTAAAATGCTAATTATAATATAGCAAATTTTGATGTTATTTAAGGGGTATTTTTACGCCATCTATAAATGAATATTTGAAAAGCATTTGACGCCGTTGGGGAGCTTCTGAAACTCGTTTGTTTTCCCTGTGCAACGTTTTCGTGTCATGTATTTCTACATTCGTATGTGTAATTGTTTCCGTGTAAGACGACAATTTTGCTATCATTTGGTTGCTGAGATTCAGTTTTATCCATCTAGCAAACTATATTGTTGAAATTTGCCTTGTATTTTTTAGATTGAAAAATTTAGATCGTTTTTTTTTTAAATCTTATTCGAAATTTGGCTTGGTGAATGGATATATCTGAAATTATTGATCTAAATGGTACTAGTCCTTTTGGTACAGCTTTTTCTTGTCCTTTTGATGCAGCTTACAGCTGTAGGCTGGTCGTAAAATTCCACATTTCATAAGGAACATAAACTTTATGACCTTTTAATAAAAAATGGTTACACAGACAAAATTCACGGGTGTGGTGGTGCATTAGACCGTTAATTGCAGGGCTTTGGAGTCGGAATTTTAGTAAATTTTTGCCGAATGAAGTCGGAGTAACAGAAATAATGTAAGACTCTTATGAGTCAGAGGTATGAAAGCACATAAGGCTGGTCAGTGTTGAAGAACTTCTCAGCACCGAAGTTGATTGTCTGACTTCCGGGAACCTATGAAAAAAGATATGGCTGAAGCAATTTTATTTTTGAGGAATATGAAATAGATATGATAGTCAGTTAAATGTTACAACTCGGAGTCGGAACAATTATGTTTAAATTTTCAGGAGTCATAGCTGCAGTTGGTATATTAAAAATGTTTGGAGTCGGTTATAAACTATAACCGACTCCAAAGCCCTGGTTCATTCCTGGGGTCGATTGGGCGGGGGGAATGACTAAAAAAAATCATGTTTTACCGTAAACCCCGAATGATTTAAAGTCAGGAAGTGAAAAATACTTGGGAACCTTATGAAGTTTTCATATATTTAGGATTTCCCGCTTCTTATGGAGCTGTTGGATATTCAATTGACTTGAGGGGCTGGTGAACATGTGTTGATTTGAATTCAGTGTCTTTGTGCTAGCGTAGAAGGACACAGCCTCTTGTCATTATTTTCTTCTTCTTCGTCTTATATTTATTTATTTTCTCTATTTTTCTCTTCTCTATCATTTCGTTTTAATATAATTAAAGTGTCTTTATTTTTCCCCGTCTCCTGCTCCATATCATCGCCTTAGAGCCTCACGGAAGGTTTCGTGTAGTTTTGGGTTTCAGTCTGCTCTTTAATGATAGATTGATCAGGCAGCAAAATATGTATGAGATTGAAGTGTTATCTGCTACAATAGGAAAAATCTGAATCAAGTGCCTGCCATTCTTACTAAGTATAATTTCAAATTTTTTCTATAAAAACTTTTTTGGTTTTCAAAACTTACTTCCAAAATTGGGGTTTTGTAAAGGGGTTTATATGAGAATGGCCTAGCCTTGCCTTCAAGTGGTACTTTAAAAAAATCTTATCCCATGCTCTCATGACCAGGAGCTTATTCTCGTGGGCTTATGAGCTTTGGAATACAAAATCAAAGAATTTCTTATAGTAAAAAAAAAACGATTTTCCAATATTTATTTTGCTTTTGCAAAATACCTGTTTCAGATACGATTTATGTATCCAATTTATCTTTGAACTTCTGATTCATGGGCAGTGTTCATAATTCGAAAAATCGTCTAAATTTCGTCAAATGGTCAGATATGATTACATCTATTGCATTTTTTGGGCAAATAGTCGTTGTTGCTTTTAAAAGAATTCCATTTATTTGAACCCAGGGTTAGACGAAATTAGGCAGCAATATAATGGCTACATTCGGTTGTCTCAATTACCTTGTAAGTCTGTTGTAAATGGTAGAATGAAGAGATTTAAACTTTTCCTGATATTTGACTTTGATTGTCCAATGCTCTACACAGTGACATGGAGGCACATAGTGTGGGATATACGGAAGGGGGTGGAATATAGGTTAACTATTCTTTATATGATTTTTTATAATTCTTGTTTCTCGAAATATTTCTTATTTTAAGATTTATTGTTTTCTTGAGTAATAATGAGAAGTAAATTACAGTTTGGTAATTTTGGTATTTATGAAACATTTTTAAGTACTAGGTAGTTCGATAACTGTGTAGAGATGGATTCTGTGTGCGCTCCGTAAATATACACTTTTTTCTCATTGCAAAGTAGCTAAAATTGAAAAAAGAAAACGTATAAAAGTATGCCTTGAGGAAGTTTTGAACTCAAAACTGTATTTTCAATGCACGGCACAATTAGGAACGCTTACCTTTATCAAAAAAGAAAATACAAAGAATATATAAAGCAATAATAATAGAAACAAGAATAAAGAGGGAGTGCCTCACTCAGCTACTGAGGTACTAAAAGTACTTTGAGGCTTTTGAGGTACTACCTCAAAAGCTGAGTGAGTAAAATACAGGGAAGATGGTTGTCTCTTTGCAATTGTTCTAATAGTACAAAAAGAAGTCTAAGTAAATCAAATTTTAATCTGGTTCGTTTTTATAATTATAATTAATGGAAAAAGGAAAAATTATTAATAGAAAAGAAAATACAAAATCGAAAAAAAGAAAGCGTAAAAAAGTTTTTGAGCATGGATTGAAGAGATTTGAGATGATGCTGTTTGTTCCCTTTCATTACTCTGGTTCCATTGGGCATCTGTATTTTAATATACTTTAGGGCGAATCTATTGGTCTACTTTCGGGAGGGTGGTATTAGGTTACCATCTGTGATTTTTTACCTTCCACGATAGTTTTGTAATTCCGCTATTGTCCGAAGATATGGTTTGAGTGGCACACTTTCATCTTTTGAGTCTTTAAGTACCCAGCTGAATGGTTCTTATTAAGACGTCAATAGCATTTGAGTTTTATGCATTATTTGATTAAAAGCTTGTGAAAAACAAAAACAAGAAAAGAGACCCCCAAAAAACAAATTAGGTCACAATTGACAAATACATAAAGCTAATGAGTATAACTCATATAGTTTTAGTTTTATTGCTGAGTTTTCTCTTCTTGAGTTGTAGTTCTTGTTAAGATCTCAAGAAACTTATGAGTTTTGTGTATTATTTGAATAATATCTCTTGAAAAAAAATAATTGTATTATAATTAAAATTAGGTCATAATTGACAAATACATCAAGCTAACGCGGATGATTCGTCCATTCTGAGAAGGCAAATTTTCCTTCAAAAATATATTTCCATTGAATATTTTTCTGTATTTCATTATACTGTAGAGTGAATCTATTGGTCAACTATCAGGAGGATTTAGGTGGTATCAGGAAGTATTGGGTTATCTTTCCTTCTTTACATCCCACAATGATATTGTAATACCGCTATTGTGCAAAGATGTAGTGGAACTGATATACTTTCATCTTTTGAGTCTTTAAGTACCCAGCTGAGAGAATATGCGGTATTTTGCTTAGGCTCTTTCCATAGTTTAATTCATCTGCTCTACTAAAAAGTGCGATTTTGTAGTTATATTCTTGCTTTTGTTATATTACTCTACTTGTGTTGTTGTATAGTGGGTCAGATATAAAAGTATTGCTACTTCCTATGTTGCTTGCAATTTGACCGGGTATGGTGGGATGCTGCAGTAATGCAGAATGCTCCATACCATAAGTATAGCAGGTGAGCTGAATAAACTCACTCTTGCTTACCTTAGGTTCTGAGGCTCCAAACTTACTATAAAACTATTGCAAATGGAACTTAGTCCATAGGAATTTTTTTTTTAATATTTTGTCACTAAGTTGTGTTTCATTATGGGTTCACGGATGAATGGGAAGAGGGCCTTCGGTTTTGTTCCACCGAAGTCCTCAAAGTGTTCACGATTTGTCCCTAAATTTTAAAAATTTTGGATATAACTCACGTGTTTTATTTGGGATTTTAACCTCTGTCCAAAAAAAAATCCCGAGTCCGAGTCTAGTGCACACAGCTGTATTTGTAATCCCATCCAAATTCACTCGCAACGTGTGCAATTAGAACAGAACTGATCTTCTCAAGTTGGTATGTTTAGATATTCTATGGTTGTGGTCGTAAGGGTTTGGTCTAAATAAAAAACGATGCATCGCTCTCTGTAACTTTCAAGTTTCTGGGTGGGGGTATGACAAATTACGGAGAAAAAATCAGGGAGAAGAGTTGATGCCAGGAATAATGATCACATGGCTTTCTTTGACAATCAGTAGCCATATGGCAGGATAGACTCCCTGTGTCCGCATTAAACTTCTTTGAAAGAAGATCCAAACTGTTTCGTATACAAAAAGGATAGTTGTGAATGGGCTGTTTACCAAATATTATTTTGACAATCAGTCGTCACGAATAACCCCACAGTACAGGTCTTCTTGAGAGAGCCAATGTTAAACTTACTTAAAATGGATTTTATGCACAAAAACAAAGCCTCCCCCATAAAATTTCATCAACTGTTAGTTAAAATACTCCCCACCCTCTCTCAATGACTGGACCTCTTTGCACTTATCCCTGCTACGACAGTATATCAGTATAACTGTCAAAGATGCTATTTAGATTGTTACTATTGTCATTTTTTTTTTAGTTGACCGGAAAAATCGATATTTTGATAACCCATGACTGGCCACGTGGTATTTATAACTATGGTGACAAGAATACTCTATTGCGGTATAAAGAATTTTTTAGGTAAGTTACTTGAAGACAATTTGGACTAATTTTTGCATCTTTTATTATTATTTTTTTTATTTTTTTTTTTTTTTTTTTACTGCGGACTGTTTCAATAGCTAAACAGCAACTTAGCCGTTTTTTTTAGCCTAAGAATACATTGATCTGCATCAGTTGTTAAAAAAGATTAAGTTCAAAGCAAAAATATTGTTTTGAAGTGAACTATGTTCCTTTTTTAAAGTCATTTATGTTACATTTGGTATTCGTTTTCGTTTTTTTTATTTTATTTTTTATTCGAATAAACCGCAAAGAGCCATTTGTATCTAAATTTGAGTTATTTTCGTATTTAGGATCTAATTATGCACGAAAAGTTAATCCCTTTTATACAGATTACACGCTTTTCCAATATGGTGTCAGAAGTTTCAAATTTGACTTAGTGCTCGCTCAAAAACGCTAATGTTTGCCAAATATATCACAGTGTTTGTTTTAAGACAAGACTTTGTTTAAGAAGAAGAAAAGATCCAATCTTATTTGCAGTTCCAAACCGTATTTAATGTTCATTCATAAACATTAAATTTTTGGCAATCATTATCACAACGTTTGTTTTAAGAAGAGACTTAAGAAGACTTATTACTAATACTTAAGAAGACCTAAAGCTTAAGAAGACTAATTTGACTTTAGAAGAAAAGATCCAATTTTATTTGCAATTCCAAATCAAATTTAATGTTTACTCACGAATGTTATGTGTATGTCAAACATTATTACAGCGTCAGTCTTAACAAGACCTATTACTAATAAGAAGACTCTTCAAGAGACTTAAGAAAACTTATTACTAATACATAAGAAGACTAATTTGACTTAAGAAGAAGAAAGTCAATCTTGTTTGCAATTCCAAATCATATTGAATGTTCATTCAGAAGCGTTCAACGTTTACAAAACCTTGTCGCAATGTTTCTTGAGCTGTTCAAATAATTTTACGATTGTTCGAAATGGAGGTAATGGAGGTATTACGGGATATTCGGGATACAGGATATTCTCCGAAAGTTGTCCATAGATTACCTTCTGAACAAAGTGAAATTGTGCCTTAAAGTTGCAAGGTTTTTTTTTTAATATTCTGTCTAATGTCAGAGTCCTTTACCGCATGTATTTCTTATTTGAAACTCTATACCATATTTAGCTTGACTCATTGCTGTTATATCAGTTATGTTATTGCTATTCAGGATTATTGCTGTTGTAACTCAGTTCTGTTATTCCATTGTACTCTTGAAATGCCTCTTTTCTAAGACCTTTTTAACTCCTGTTAGACCTTATACCCATTTATATTGTTTGTACTCTTTTAGTAAAAAGGTCTTTATACCCTTTTAAATACCGTTAAGCTTTTCTAAAATTCAAATACCTATCTAAGTACAAATCTGGAAGTGACCCTGCTTTAATTTATTTTATTGTTTTAATTATACTAAATTGTTCTTTGCATTAGGATTATTATTTTTAATATTCCTGTTACTTTTAACTCAAATCATATTCTTTTTAACTGAACTCGCATGCAAATGAACTTTTTTATTAGTCGTTTTAGGCACATTCACACTAGTGATCCTATCGATTTTTTTTACCACTAATAAAATAAAATATTTTCGATCCTACATTCAAGGGCGTATCCAGGATTCTTTTTTAAGGGGTTTTATTTTTTCCGGTAGGTGGTAAAAAAAGAACTTTAAAAACAAACAAAAAATTTGTTTTTCTACCTTTTATTATATTTTTACGAGTTGAGCTGAAAAGCCGGAGGGGGCATATCTTGAGTCCCCCCTCCTGGAAACGGCCTTGCCTACATTAGTATTTGTTTCGATTATTCTAGTTGTAAAAATCTACTTTGTATCAGGCATATTATCAAATTAGAATCTTATCATTTTATCAAATATGTCGGTTTAATGCAGCATATAAATTTAATCTGTCATTGCTAAAAATTGCATTGCCTTTGATAATTTGTGTCATTTCTTAGAGAAGAAGTGGAACAAAACACACTGGGAAGTCGTGCTGGTGAACTGCTATTAGAAGATGTTAGACCTGCTCATTGGTTTGCTGCTCATTTGCACGTTCGTTTTACGGCCACAGTGAATCACGAAGAGGTAAAGAATTTTTTTTCAAGCATGAACTAGTCCTACAAATATGCTTATAGAAATGCTTGGATAACAAACTGGTGTGGTTTTAATGAATAGTGAAAAATGATTCTTGGTGAATACCTCAAAAATCCTCTTTTAAGGCCCAGATATCCTGTGGGCCTTTGAGCAAATTTTAAAGGGGTACTTCGTCCCTCCTCTCTTCCTCCTTCATGTATGTAAGTAAGATTAGAAATTTTCATGGAAAGGTGGATAATTAAGGTGAGAGCAAACTATGGCTTTGGATTTTTGATTTCCTTTAATCCAATTTTATTGTTCAGATAATGAAGTATGAAATTAGAAAGGTTTCTATTTAAGGCTTCTGTTCCCTGTTCAATTTTTAGTGTGTTGTTTTTCTGCTCTCGTATAATTTTCATAATCAAAGGAAAGACGGCTATTTTGATATCATTTAATATTTTGGATTCAATTCTATCCGTCCGTCAAGTTACATTTTGAAATTCGGGAAATATCTTTTATTAGTTTGAAAATAGGTTGAAAAATGGTTGAAAATCCTTAGAAAGAAAGACAATTTTCCTATTTTTTAAACAAGTTCAGATCCTTCCACAAGAAGAAATATAAGTTGTACCATTATTCTGGCTTGGTGAATGGATAGTTCTGGGACAAGTGGATCCAGTGATAAAAGTATATTGTCCTTTTACTGTAAGCAATAGTTGCAGGCTTGTTTCAAAATCAGAGGAAACATAAACCTTAATAATTACTCATTAGTTGATTAGTTTTCAACTCTTATTGTTTCAACTGGAAACCTGATTAATTTTCCACTCTTGTCACTTTTTGAGGATTTTCAAGTTGAAAAAAAATGTCTTAGTCGATTTCTTTCTGAACGCTTGTTTTCGAAAATGCCGATAGGCTCGAAAATGTCTACATGTCATTTTGACTTTATGACTATTTTTGTCGTTGACTAATTTTATTCCGTCGTTTGACTAATTTTGGTTCAATAAAGTGACTACCGGAATTATGTTTGGATGTGTAAAACTTGCCGCATCTAAAATAGCTCAAGCTCAGTTAGAAAACCCCAAAGTAAGTGACTTTCTAAAGAAGACGAGGGGATGACTTTAATTAATCTTCAATATATAGTTACTCTGTCTCTTTGATTACTTACTATGTTTATTTAATTGCTTGTCTTAGGGGGAACATATATCTTAAGTGGGGATTGAGTTGCATGAAAGCCCGAACGGAGTGTGTATGAAGAGAAAGCAGTGAAGTTTTACTAATATTACTTGTAATGAGGATATCCACAAACCCACTGTCATGCCTAAAGATCGTATCTGATATTTTCTCACTTACAAGGTGAATGCCAACAATCCTGTGCTAAGCTGCTCTCAAAGGGAGGATTTGCAGGATAATTTATGTTCCATTCATGCTTTGATATTCCTGGTCCATATTCTCCTACTGTTTCTCGCTTTGAAAACATCGTAGCGACCGGTCTTGGGCAATTATTATACAATTGGCAATTTAATATAATTGTCAATTTAATGTCAAATATTTTGACGATTCGAACATGGTTATCGTGCGAAAATGTCTGATACGTTCTTTAGGAGTGTCAGCAACGATATCTCAAGTAAATTTAATTTATTTCTGGGAATTCGATATTAGTTGTAAAACACCTTAGACATCTATCTTTAGATTATTTTTTATGACATTTGTTAAGTTTTTATTGGCATTGATTATTAGATATTGATGACATTGACTATTTTTAATGACAATTTTTAAAAGATCTATGCGCAGTAGTATACATATTTATAATTCTGAAGTGTTCCAGTGTGTGTGTTTTTCAGAGGGGGGGGGGGGGGCTTGCAACGCTTCTTTATTTTTTTATGTGTCAAAAATGGGTAAATGACCTGCCTCTATAGTTTCAACTTAATGCCCTCACCCGCTTCTAAAAAAATTGCCGACACGCCCTTTTGATTAACCAGCATGACTGTAGCACATTTTGATTTTGTTCAGTTCTCCCCATAATATTTCTTGAAAGTTCACCTTAATATCCTAAAATACTCTTTTTAAAAGACCTGTGAAGCGTAGTAGATATGATTATAATTTTGAAGTCTTCTTGTATGTTTTTTTTTGTTGGTGGGGGGGAGGGGTGGGAAATTTCTCAATCTTTCTGTCATTTGTTTTGTGTGTGAAAGAGATGCACTCCCCCTTTCCAGTTGTTATCAGTTTTAATTTATTTGATGTGTTTTAAGTGTATGTAGGGTCTTAAATATATACATATTAGAAGTACCGCACTTCAGTTATGTGCATAGCCCTCCAAATACTGCCCTCAAATACTCCATAGCTCTCGTTATGGCATTTAAACTTCCTTAATTTCAGGACAAGTTTAAACTATGGATTTCCATATTTACCTTTCTAAACTTTGTAATTTTGTTTCGGTGGAACCTGGAAGGGACAGTATTGCCGATTTCTAGTACATTAAAGATAATTCCATGTTCCACGCAAACCTGGCGTTACATGCCTCCAAAGAAGTTTACTTCCTTAGCTGAGATAGTTTTTTATTACTACTTGTTTATACTACGATTTTCATGGAATTTTATACTACTGGAAACTTTACAAGCTCCAGCGCAACTTTTCCTCTCCGTTTTACATTCTTCATACCAGATAAAAGCTTAGAATTTCTATCTCTTACTGTCCCCAAGCTACATACCAGTGATCTGGAAAGAAATTAAAAATCAGTAAGGGCTGCTCCGCAACATAATGAATGTGACGAGGTATAACAATGACTCCGAGCATTTTGAGGTGAAGAATTGCACGCGAGATCCTCTCAGCCCTCTTCAGGCTTTTCTAGGTTGCAGATGTACAAAGCAAATGTTCTCAAACGATCTGACTATTCATTTATAATTTACATATAATTTACATACATCAAAAAAGACTTCGATTTTTACGTAGAAAATTAAAAATTCAGATATTTAAATTCGAAGTGTGCCATTTGTGCTCAGGTATGCCATGTAACAAAGAATAAGACCTTTTTGATCCTTAATACTAGTATTGTCTTCCAAAGCTTGGCTGGTATGTATTAGTCGCCTCATAAATGTGACTTTCGCGTAATTTCCGTTGTTTTCTGTTTTAAAATAAGTTTTCTGAAGTGGATCGTCATGTTCAATTAGTTTTCACCTGACACAGGTTTTTGAAAATATATTTTTTTTTTTTTTAGAAAGATGGAAAACCGGCAAGTGTGACTCGGTTTTTAGCTTTGGATAAATGTTTACCAAAACGGAAATTTTTGGAAATAATTGATTTTCCAGATGGTAATTCCAATAAGAATTATCTTGATTACGATGAAGAATGGTTAGCCATATTGAAATCGACTAATCATCTCCTGTCAGTTGTTAATTCGACTCAACATATGCCTGGTCCTGGCTATAGTGGAAGGTAACTGTATATTTTCATATTTTTTAAATTTATTTATTATTGAATAGAATTACATTCTTTAAAACTGATTTAATTATGTTTATTATCTACCATATTTATAACTTATTAAATTAATTTATCGTATTTTATATTTATTTTTTAATTTAATTTTTCTTTTTTCTCATTGACGAACTTTGAAAAGGACAGTGAAATTAGTCTCCGATTCTTTGAATCGACTAAGTGGAAACTGACACGGTCATATGTCTTGAAAATTAGAAAAATCAAAATTTAATTTTTAACGGAAAAGACCTCCGTGTACAAATGTGCAGTTTTTGGTAGTACAGAGTTTTAACGTAGAAAAAGTTAGTTTGATGAAAATCAGTAAAAATAAAGCTAAAAATATATTGCATCAAATACCCTAAACTAGCTTCTTTTTTTTAAGAACTAGCAGGTCTTTTGGAATCAAGGACCAGGTTGTTAATTTGTTAATGTTAGATGGTCAAAAGCGTTGCCAAACTTAAGTCATTAGTTTTTCTGATTTATTTCTACAAGTCAACGTCATAAAACGACCATAGGTAAATTTATTTGAAATAACTAAAGATAGTTTTGAAGCAACAAAAGAAAAATCTTTGAAAATTGTAATTTGCAGGTATGAGTATACCTGAAATGGGTCCAGGGGACAAAAAAAAGTTTTATTCAGAGCCGTTTAGTTAAGAATCTATAATTATATTTCTATATTATCATTTTTTAATATATTTATTTATATCATATACTGTATCGTGTTATATATTATGTATTTTTTTATCTTAAGATTGTCTTCTTTCTTTTATTATGAATTTTTAAATGAGAAGTATTTTGATGTTATTTAAGTACTGTATAGCTATCAAATTCAAGAAAAATGTTGGCTGTTAAATATACTCCCCGATTTCACTGCTCGTATTTCCACCTTTGATACCATCTTGTTCAAACATCTATTCTGTCTATATGAAACTATCCTTTGTAATCATGGGAAGCATCTTTACTTTCAAAGAATAGGTTTGAATCCTACATATTATTTTTGTTCGCATATTTTTAGTTTATTTTTTATTGCTGTTCTTTGAAACATGGGAATGTGCAGGGTTTTTTCTAATCTAAATTTCAGCACGTGTAGTTCATATACGTTTCCAATAGGCTGGATGTCTGACGGATTTGAAAGTGAATTTAACAATTATGGAGAGACTAAAAGTGTTGCAATCTAAAATAAAGTTATAGAATTTACGTGTCAAAATGTTTATAAGGGGTAATTTTTATCCGAGGTTCAGAAGTTATGGATATAAGATAATTCATCGTTGGAGCATCAGATTCAATCTAGTAAAGAATGAACTCTACTCTATAGTAACCGAAATTTAAAATTGTGTTTTAAAAAGCTGTCAGGTGAAGAATCATCACCATTTTGGGTTGATTCAGGAATGGTAACTAATATTTTGATTAAACTTAATGGTAAGTTTATCGCGAAGTCAAATTTTATAGGAATTTCGGTAAATAGTATTAAATTGCACCATTGGAATCAACATAGCCAAAAACACCATATAAGAGAGTTATAGTTCTCTATCTTGAGCGATTCGACACACTTGGGGGACTTTTTTTTAATTCGCATCAAATGGGAAGAATTGACGTGTCCCTAATCTTTTTTCCATTTTTTTTTCTTTTTTTTTCTTTGCTTTTAGTGGGCACTTTAACATCATTTTAGGGCTCATTTGAAAGCTGTTTTATATCTACGTGGTTTTATTAGTAACAAATAAAAGGAAATTTTTTAGTTAAATAATGACTTAAAAACATGTTTTCAATGTTGAAAGCCAATTTTTTTAAATTAGACTTGCAGCTTAAATTACATATATTAAAGCAACAAATGATTGTTACATTCTTTCTCAGATTATATTAGTGTATTTTTTGTGAATTTCCACGGATTTCTTACGTTAGAGGGACTTGATACTGTGTAAAATATATCTTCGGTACAAAGGCTCCTAAAAGTGTTGCAAAAACTTTGGGTGATTTGTGGCACTCGAAGGACTATGTTTCTTGGTTGCAAACCTGCGTTTTCTATTTCACGTTCGTCTTTGAAAACCTGTGTTGTTTTGTTTTGAAAACCTGTGTTTCCATTTAATGTTTGTCCATTAATATGTCTAGTAAACTTTTTACAAATCTAAGATAACAAAGCTATTAAGCTATTGGGCAAATATCATCCCTCCATGGCAAGCGCCATTATGCAACTGGTCACATTCTCTATTATAAATTAAATAAAAAAAAACAAGTTTTTTTTAACTGAAAGTAAGGAGCAAAATTAAAACTTAAAACGAACAGAAATTACTTCGTATATGAAAGGGGCTGCTTCCTCACCAACATCCCGCTCTTGACGCTAAAGTTTGACTCTTTCTTTAAACTCTTCTTTTTAAAACAGTAAAAAATCTTTAGCGTAAAGAGCGGGATGCTGGTGAGGAAGCAGCCCCTTTCATATACGAAGTAATTTCTGTTCGTTTTAAGTTTTAATTTTGCTCCTTACTTTCAGTTAAAAAAAACTTGTTTTTTTTTATTTAATTTCTGAACGTTTTTCAATCAATGCATGTTTTGATTTTGGCTCTCCGCAGAGGAATAATTAAAACGAAATTTGTATATTTATTTTGATTGAATGATTTTGAGAAAAAAGAGCGGGAGAGGAAGCCTAGTTGCCCTCCGATTTTTTGGTTAATTAAGATAAAGGCAACTAGAACTTTTAATTTTTTACGAATCTTTTTTTTAGTAAAAGATATACGTAACTTATAAATTAGCTTACGTAAAGAAGTTTTGTATTCTCATGTTTTTATTACATATATGAGGGGGTTCGCCCCCTCGTCAGTACCTCGCTCTTTACACTAAAGCTTAGATTTTGTCCCAATTCATTAAGAATGACCCCTGAATCACCAAAGCCGTAAAATAAATAGTTGAAATTACTAAAAATACTTTAGCGTAAAGATTGGGGTATTAGGAGGAGGTGAGCTCCTCATATGGGTAATAATTTCCGTTCGTTTTAAGTTTTAATGCTGCTCTTTACTTCCAGCTGAAAAAAACTTTTTCATATTTCTTTTTTCATTGTTTTTTTTTAATAATGCTAGTAAATCCTGCGCTCCCTTCATGGGAATTTTCTTCTACCATGACAAATTCCTCGATGGAAAGCTCCCCCAGCCTATCCCCCTATTCTCAACCCCTCCCCCCAACCAAAAAATCCTACTGAAAACGCTTACACACTTCCCAATAACCATTACTATATGTAAGCACTGGTCAAATTTTGTAACTTGTAGCCCCTCCCCCAGGGACTGTGGGGGAGTAAGTCATCCCAAAGACATAGTTTTTATGGTTTTTGACTATGCTGAACAAAATGGCTATCTCAAAATTTTGATCCCTTGACTTTAGGAAAAAAATGAGCGTGGGAGGGGGCCTAGATGCCCTCCAATTTTTTTGGTCACTTAAAAAGGGCACTAGAACTTTTCATTTCCGTTAGAATGAGCCCTCTTGCGACATTCTAGGACCACTTGGTCGATACGATGACCCCTGGGAAAAAAAAACACAAAAAAAAACAAAAAACAAACAAATAAACACGCACCCGTGATTTGTCTTCTGGCAAAAAATACAAAATTCCACATTTTTGTAGATAGGAGCTTGAAACTTCTACAGTAGGGTTCTCTGAGACGCTGAATCTGATGGTGTCATTTTCGTTAAGATCCTACGACTTTTAGGGGGTGTTTCCCCCTATTTTCCTAAATAAGGCAAATTTTCTCAGGCTCGTAACTTTTGATGGGTAAGACTAAACTTGATGAAACTTATATATTTAAAATCAGCATTAAAATGCGATTCTTTTGATGTAGCTATTGATATCAAAATTCAATTTTTTAGAGTTTTGGTTACTATTGAGCCGGATCGCTCCTTACTACAGTTCGTTACCACGAACTGTTCGAAAATATATTTTTTTGTATGAAAGTGGTAAACATTACTATGAATGATTTACGTGATAAAATTTTGATAAATATAACAAAATGCTATTCTAAGTTAATAGCATAGGAATGATCATATATATTTTACTCATTATTTTACAAAAGCGACGCTATAAAAAGAAAAAAAGAAATCATCAAAAAGATGCAGAAATCACCAAAAAAAGACGCAAAATCATCAAAGACAGAAAATCATCAAAGACGCAAAATCATCAGAGACGCAAAATCATCAAAGACATAAAATCATCAAAGACGCAAAATCATCAAAGACGCAAAATCGTCAAAGACGCAAAAACTATCAAAAGACACATAAATACGAGAAAAATGAACCTAATCACGAGAAAAAGCAGATAAAACGGTGGAAAAGACCGAAACGTAGCTGTGCAAAATTTAATGATTTATCTTCATATTTGAAACGTTTGAATGATATCCATTGCTGAATTTAAAGTAAATAATTTACAGGTAAAGCAAAAATTTAAGATACCAGTAAAAGCTGGTCTGGATTCGTAGGCTACTAATTCACTATTATTAGAAAGACTTCTTAGAAAAAGTATTAGATGTTAAAAAAATATCGGCATAAAAAGCAAGGAATGCTCACAAAGGCTGGAGTGTAGTTTAGATAAAACTCGTCCTTTATAAAGGGCCCCGGTCTCCAACGGTTTTCGAATATCCTAGCTTAAGTTTCATTTGAATCCTTAAGAACCTAAAACCGGAAACTCCCCAATATGCCCTCAATAATTCAGTCCAATACCAGTAAATAGACACGTATAGCACATGATATACAGTGCCGTAGTATAGTTTAACTGAGCCGCTAGTAACCCATAGAAAATATTCTAGAGGGCATTTCTAAGGAATTAATAAGCAAAAACCTAAAATTTGCGTCGGGAAACAATTTCAGCTACTTATAGTTTGCTAGTATATGCAGGCCCAAAATGCTTTCTGTGAGTTTTTAAGATGCTTTTTGTCGAGAATAATGGTGAACACCCTGCAACTATATGTGGTGGGTGATATTAGTTGAATTATAGTGACTTTTTATGACAGGGATCGAATAATATGAGTGTGTCTCATCACTATGAAGACCTCGTTTCATGTCACGCAAATAAAGAAAATATTAATATTTCTACAATTAGGATCTTTTCAGCTCCAAGTTGAATAACATAAATCTTTCAATTGGTCCACAATTTGATTTTGTTGCAGATTTTTCTTTTGTGGAACCGATTGGAGTCTAAAAGAATTAAATAAAAAAACAAGTTTTTTAAATGAAAGTAAGGAGCGACATTAAAAATTAAAACGAACAGAAATTACTCCGTATATGAAAGGGGCTTTCCTCCTCGACACCCCGCTCCTTACGCTAAAGTTTTTTATTGTTTTAAAAAGTAGAGTTGCGAGAAAGAATCAAACTTTAGCTCAAGGAGCGGGGTGTCGAGGAGGAAAACCCCCTTTCATATACCGAGTAATTTCTGTTCGTTTTAAGTTTTAATGTCGCTCCTTACTTTCATTTAAAAAAACTTGTTTTTTTTATTTAATTTCTGAAAGTTTTTGAATTAATGCATGTTTGATTTTGGCTCTCCGTGCATAAATTATTAAAATGAAATTATCATATTAATTCTTTTTTTGGCTAAATGGCTTTCTCTTTGTTTTGATCAGACGATTTTGAGAAATAAGGGGTGGGGAAGGAGGTCTAGTTGCCCTCCAATTTTTTGTTACTTAAAAAGGCAACTAGATCTTTTAATTTTTAACGATTATATGTGTGAGGGGGTTGGTCCCCTCGTTAATACCTCGCTCTTCACACTAAATCTTGTTTTGTCCCAATTCTTTAAGAATGACCCCTGAATCAGAAAGGCCGTAGAATAAATAGTTGAAATTATTTAAAAAAATTTTAGCATAAAGAGCGAAGTATTTATCTCCTCCTAAATACCTCGCTCTTTATGCTAAAGTATTTTTAGAACCCCTCATATGCGTAATAATCTCTGTTCGTTTTAAGTTTTAATGCTTCTCCTTACTTTCAATTGAAAAAACTTTTTCATGTTTATATTTTCATTGTTTTTTTTTTAGTAATGCTAGAAAGTCCTGCGCCCTTTTCATTGAATTTCTCTTCCCCCATGAAATATTCCTCCAAGGAAAGATCCTCCCATATAGCCCCCTCCCCTGAACCCCACACCCAAACCAAAAAAATCCCCCAGATAACGTCGGTACACTTCCCAGTAACCCTTACTGTATGTAAACATTGGTCAAAGTTTGTAACTTGCAGCCCCTCCCCCAGGGACTGTGGGAGGTAAGTCATCCTCAAAGACATAGTTATTATGGTTTTCGACTATGCGGAACAAAATGGATATCTCAAAATTTTGATCTGTTGACTTTGGGAAAAAATGAGCGTGGGAAGGGGCCTAGGTGCCCTCCAATTTTTTGGTCACTTAAAAAGGGCACTAGAACTTTTCATTTCCGTTAGAATGAGCCCTCTTGCAACACTCTAGGACCACTTAGTCGATACGATGACCCCTGGAAAAAAAAACAAAAAAAAACAAATAAACACGCACCCGTGATTTGTCTTCTGGCAAAAAATACGAAATTCCACATTTTTGTAGATTGGACCTTGAAATTTTTTCTATAGGTTTCTCTGATACGCTGAATGCGATGGTGTGATTTTCGTTAAGATCCTATGACTTTTAAGGGGTGTTACCCTCTATTTTCCAAAATAAGGCAAATTTTCTCAGGCTCGTAACTTTTGATGGCAAAGACTAAATTTGATGAAACTTATATATTTAAAATCAGCATAAAAATCCGATTCTTTTGATATATCTTTTAGCATCGAAATTCCGTTCGTTACCACGAACTGTTTGAAAGAATCAATTATTTATTAAATAACAATATTCAAGATGTTATCGTGGAACCGACCTAGTCATGATAATATTCTACACTATGGTTTTTTTACGATTATGGTTTTTTAAATGACATTTTACTCAAGGCCTTATCCAGAGTGGTGGTGGTTTAGGGGGTTTGATTCCTCTCCCCCTCCCCCCGAAAAAATCTGGATACGGTCCTGATTTTACTCTATGTATAATTCTAATAGACTATAAATTGAAAAAGTCTTTTAATTTAAAAAGACTATAATTTAAAAATAATAAAATAAATGAGACAGACTTTGATTTATTGAAGAGGAACCACTTGCGTGACTTCTGGATAGTATCCACTCTTTATATCCACTTTCACTACCACCCATTTTCAAATATGTACTCTGTTAATGGGAAACCAACCTTTGTAACACGGAAAGGATATTATTTTTAAACCTTATAGGATACATGCATCGTATATCATAGCTAAATATGCGCATAAATTGTCATACTATTTATTCATATTTATATGTTTTTTCTAAGCAGGAGAATGTACAGTAATTTGCTCTCTTATTACCGCTATTGTTCAAATATATATTACATTAATTTAAAATTAAGGTTTATAATCATGAATTGAAAAATGATTTTCAGGAAGTTTTGTGGATACCTTATCATCTTTGTATGTTTTTCAATTATACTGCTTAAACAATTTTTTGGCAAAATGGTACTGGTGCATTCTCATATTAAAATATTTATTCTGTTAATAGAGTGCATGGGTTTTTGTTTCGTTTTTCTTTTCAGTACACACCTTCTATGTAAAGTAATAATTCTAAACAAATAATTAGTTAATACTATAATATTAGTTAATTTTTTTTGCTGGGATTGTGAGTTCCCTGGGAAGAAAGAAAAAAAAGCCTTTTTTCCCCATAGAACCGTTAAATATCGTTACATTTACCGTTAGAACTGTTAAATTTCAGAGTTGTAAAATAATTATAGTGGCTCTTGGTCTAAAAAAAATTATCACATTACGAAGATGACTTAATCCTGGCTTGTGTTTCCAGGGTTTTTATGGTAGGTTTGAATACTAGTATTATTATTGCTATACTTTTATAACCCTTATAAGTACAAAAATTGAGGATTAATTAATATATCCACAGTTTATAAGGATCGCTGTAAACATTTTAGAAAAAGCTTTTTGAAACTCCTCCATGGAAGTTTCGCTATACCAAAGCGCAAGAGTTGAAATTTTATCTTTCTTCTTTTCAGTTATTTGTCAATTTTGTTGCATGAAAGCCATTTACAATTTGGCACAATAATTTATAATAAGTCGTAAATTGATTTTTTATCAACTTGTTACAACTTATTATTGACTGAGTATTACTTGATTTTTTACCATACTTGTTATTATGCCTAGCCTATCCTTAATAAGGAATCAGCTCAACCCCTTTGTGTTCCTTTTTTTGGCGTTTTAAGCTAGATTCTGAGAGAAATTGAATTAGGCTTTGGTAACGGGATTTCAGTTCAGCTGACAAAAATATCTTTATATTGGTGGACAATTGATTCGCCTCTGTTTCGGCTCATTCGAAAAATTCTGTCCTCTACAGTGGCGGCTTTGGCATCTCTTGCACCCGGGGTAAAATCTTGATAAGCGTCCCCCGCCCCTGTCTCCCAAAAATTTTTAACAAAATTGTTATTTATGAACAAATTTTTTATTTATTAACAAAATTTGAATACAGAATATTACAAAAAAGCAATAAAATTAGTTAAATCCGGTCTTCTTGTTTTTATTTTTCAAGAAATGGTGATGAAGATATGGGAAAATGAAAATTTCTGATTCAGTTTGCTCATGCTTACTGCCAACTATGTCCACTACTTTAATAAAAAAAAATATTAAAATCGTTAGATTATTTATTTGAAATTTTGAGAAACTAAAATTTTTGCGCCTGGGGCAAGTGCCCCCTATACCTCTCACCAAAAGTCCGCCTCTGTTCTTCTAATCCGTAAAGTTTCATTGAATTCACTGTTTTCACTTTGACTTTGGCATACCAGCTTCAATCTACTGAATGCGTTTTAATTTGACAAAGTGTGTCGTTCTGATCTCACGTAATTTTGGCATATTTACTTAAGCCATGGTCTGTGCTCCAGCACTAGTTTATCACGTAATGATCATTAATAATGTGTTTAGGGGTAGTGGTTACAACCTTCACATAATTCCCCTGAGAGTAGTAGACACAAATAGAGCTCTGCTACTTTAGCAACCTTCCAGCCATTAGCAATTCTATCCAGTGTCTGACGATGAAGCAGGGTATTGTGTGGATTATCCTGCCGAAATTGGATGGAGTGAAGCCAAAAAGAACCCCTTTGGACATATAAAGTGCCGACTGTGGGGACAAGGAAAGATCCCTTGAGGAGTAATCTGAGAGGGGAGAAAGAAGTTCTCTTGGTAGTGGAGATTCTGAAGATTAAATGCCGCTGGTGACTCGAGAGTGGCGGATAGCTCTTTCCTCTCTTTTGACGGATGAGTTTGCTTCCCCAAGCTGGTCTGAAAGTGGTGCTTGGGGCTCTCTGGGTGGAGGGGAACAATGTTGGACACCTTAGCACTACCAAAGAAGGCTCCAATATACACTGAATAAAGAGATATATAAGGCCTACCTCAAAATATCCCACCCAAGGGGGAATCAGTTGTCCAATGTTTATTGGTACTTTTTTTTGCATGAAAGCAAGGTCCTTTGTGGCTTGAGCCTCCCTTCAGTTTGTGAGTCCATCCATAATAATAATCATTTATTATTTACCTTCAGCCTAAAAATGCCAGATAACAATAAATTTAGGCTAGAGTGCTTATAATATTGAAGAAGGCTTAACATTGTTGTCTGTTCTGAATACCGAAAATAATAATAAATAATCAGTTATTAGTAACTATAATTGAGTTCTGGAATACGTCTTCTATATTTAATCGACACCATTATCCTTAAAATCTACTTGCTTTTGTGAAGTTATAGTAAACTTCTTTTTTTTGTCTTTGAACTTCTCTCATAGTTGTATTTAAAGTTTATTTTTCGTGAATTGGAGCGAAAAGAGATTGATTAAGAATTTGTGCCCTTCTCAAAAGCAACCTCCTGTTTGGGATATTTTGTTTTTGTTTTTCTTACAGTGTTATTCAAATTTTTTCTCAATTCCGTTGAAAAAGTTTGTTTTAATATCTTTCCAAGTTTTTTAGATATTTCTTTCTGTTCGGGAATGATCACGCTGCACCATTTCCATTAAGAAAATTAATTTTTTATTTTCTTCAATGTTGATTCATGTTGGATGTCTTGTGTAAATTCCTAGTTTCAACACTATTTTTTGGAAGTATTTGGAATAAAGAAAGCAAGTAATAGTGTATGTTTGTGCATTAAGTTTATGTGTTTACAGTTATACAGAAAAGAGATAATGCAGCGACCCCTTCATATCCTTCAGAGAACCTTCCCCCTCCTAAAGGTTCGAGCAAAATAACTGCTGCGCTTATATAAGCAAATGAATTATTATTAATTGCGGTAAAGTAAACAGTCTCATCAGGAACTATTTTACTGAATGAAGTGAATTAATCCAGTATATATAAGAAGGGCCAATTTAAAAAAACAATTTAATCCTTCATTAGTACTTAAAATAAATCTTAAGTTTTTAGATTATCCGCGAAATAAAAGTTGCCATATTCAGTAATATTTAAGCAAGATATTCATTTCAAAGTTTCGTTACAATACCCTAGTTTAACCTGTCTATGTTTAAATTGCAATGCTGTTGAATTTAGATCTTCCGATATTGAGTGGAAGACATTGGTGTCAGGTGACAAAGGGGAAGGTTATATGCCCTCTTGATTTTTTACTCCCCTCCTTGATTTTGAAAAACATCTTTCTGGGGTATTTTCATTAAATGTTCTCTTTTTTTGTATTTTCGTTGCAAAATTAAAAAGAGACAACTTTATCCCCCCCCCAAACTTCGAAACTTGCATCCCCTCCTATATGTTTGTGAATGGGCGCCACTGTCGGAAGAAGAAAAAAGTTAGATATTCTATATAGTACGTTCTTATATATTACGAAGATCTTTGTAATAACAATCTAGACTTAAAAAAATGATCTCGACTTTGGGAAATTTGTTAGGGGATTAATTAATTTTCGGAAAACACATTTCATATGAATGACGTCAAAGTTACTTTAAAAGAACTAAACTGTCTTTCTTTTCACCGAGCGAAGCTTGATTCCCTTGTACTTAAAATGAACAACAACAAACTTCATTAATAAAATAAATACATCGCGAACATGAGATAAAAAAAAAATCACGTATCTCGTCACTAATAGGAAAATTGCTGGTTATTGAACACCTCACTCGAGAAATTGTCCACCATGTTAAAATTCGCAGGTTTAAGAGTTAAAAAAAAAAACAACCAAAATTGGAACTGATAAAGCAAGGGCTAAAAACAAATGCAAAACTAAAAAAGCGATATTTGGCAGGTGGGACTTCCGACCGACTAAAGAAGAACTAGCTAAAGTCAAGTCAGCATTCAATCCTGACTTAAGAATACCCGAAAACTTTATTAGAACAGCCCCTGTGTTTAATGGTAGACATCGATTCGACGGAGTAGTACCTGATCCTTTGAAAAATCCACAGACGGAATCTTTCTGTGATAAATTGGGTGTAGATGACCCAGTGGAGGTGATATTGTCAAGTAGGGCACCGGCCAAGAAACGAGTAGATGTCTCTGTAGTTGAGGAAAGTGAGCTTGATGTTACACTCAGTGGTAAGTTGTTTTTTTTTCTTCATTCTTAAAAAGTGATATTCTTCTAGTATATAGAAGTAAGTATAAGAATATAAGTAAGTATAAGATAAGAAGTATATATCAATAAGAACTATAGTATTTGATTTTTATATGTATATTTTTTAATTATTAGAAAAGTATTGTAAAACTGCCAAATAAAAATGACACCGAGACTTCAATTAAAAAAAAAAATCTGGGCAAAAAATCTAGGCTGGTGTTCTAGTTATGTCTATTTAGGGCCTGGACCCGATGTGACCTTTGTGGGAAAGGAATCCCTATATTCTTGCCACTAGAACTCTAGTTATTAGAACTTAACCAAAGAGTAAGTATCCTGGCTGACGCTTTCGGGGTCCTTACCCATTCTGACGTATGAGGGTGGGTCTTTTTCTGTGATACGTCATCTACCGGATAGGCTGTCAAATCTCAACCTAGCCTGGTGGGAAGTAAGAGCAAATGCCCTAGCTTAGCTTTTTAGGAATCAGAACTTGATCTGACTTACTAAAAAGAGAAATATGAATCCTCATTACAAAGACTGCTAGCAGAAGGGATTATTGGATCTCAACCAAGCTCGATTGGGCCTATGGGCAAGTTGCCTAGTTGTGTTTTTTATTACTTTTACTCATTCTGACCTCCACTATGGGATAGGGTCGCTAAGTTCTTGTCATAATAATATTTGTCCGAATGTGTTATAAAATTTTAATCAAGTTCTATGGGAAGTAGAAATAAGTCTTCTAGTTCTGCCTTTTCGGATTTTTAAGGGCCTGTTGGAGCTCAGCTAAACTCTTCCGCTAACTCTTTTTTTTTGGAGTTAGAGCTGATTTGACTGCTTTGTGGGAGGAGAAAGACGACCCTAAATCTTCTTGTCAGACATCGTTCAAAAAAGGTCGTCAGATATCAACCAAACGTGGTGAGATGTGGTAATTAATGTCTTAGTTCTTCTTCTTAGAAATTCGGAACGATTTGACCTTTTTTGGGGGAGAATAAGGCGGAAGCGAGTCGTAATTATTGCCATAAGTATTTCAACAAAAAGGGGGCTTTGGATTCCAACCAAACTTCATGGGAATTAATAGCTATACCACTATTTGGTCATTACCATGCCTCTACGGAGGGGGGGGGGCATAGGTCATCAAAATGTCTTCATAAATCTAATTGCTTGGCCATTTTCAAACAAACGAAAGAACTGCTAAAAGAATTTAAATGAAGATTGATGGAAGGGACTGCCTTAAGATGAAACGAATTACCGATTTAAAAAAAAATGGGTCAAAAGCTATAACTACGGTCTATATTTTTCGATCTCTGTGGGGTAAGCATTACATTCTTGTTATACATAATCGTACTTTGGGTCTATTGAATCGCAGTCAAAGTTGGTAGGATTAGTAGCTAGGACTTTTTTGCCTATATATGGTTCGACTCCAATCCGACAAAGTCGCCTTAAGTGCTTCGCGACTTTGACCCATGGTTCACAGTTGCTGTGTCACCCTAATGAGACCTTCGCACTCGAGGTGTTCCTTAAACAAATTACTTCAATATATTCACCTGTCTTTTCTAATGCTTGGCATCAAGTTTAGTTAGAATCAATGAATGAAAAGTATATAATGTTTATTTGGATAAAAATAGCATTTTCTTTTCATGAGAATTCGACCGATGCATTCTTTGGTGGAACAGTGGGAGATAATTCTTTTTAAACGGGTTTGGGGTTCTGATTTTTAACTTTGAGCAGGGTCACCATGCTTTTCTACCAAAAATAGCACGTTCTCTTTAAATACATATTTCTTTACAAAACAATACATCAAAATAAATCACCAAAAAGAGGGCATCAAAAACTCGTAGGGCTAGGGATAAGCTCCTGAATGAAGTAAATAACTCTATTAGTAGAAAAAAAAAGAAACAAAAACAACAAAAAGTAAAAAGTAAAAACAAGATATATTTAGACTGTATATCTTAAAAAGAAATTTGTTTTTGGAGCATCTTTTTTGCAACATCGTCAAGTGCGGCTTCATTTTGGTCAAAGACGGTGTTGTTTTTTTGTCTCTCCCATGAATGATGCACCTGTCCATGTTTTAAGCTTATATTAATCTTTAGCTAAAATCCAATG
Source organism: Artemia franciscana (assembly GCF_032884065.1). Lineage (NCBI taxonomy): Eukaryota > Metazoa > Arthropoda > Branchiopoda > Anostraca > Artemiidae > Artemia > Artemia franciscana. The sequence continues at coordinate 38,485,235 of NC_088871.1, forward strand.
TCTTCAAAGCGCATCCTTAACTTAGTTATATCAAGAGGTTGATGTCAGAGTAAACTTTGAATTTGTAAAAGTTTTGCCTCAAACTGTATCCTATTCCTTTGATTCAAAACTTGTATCTTTAACTTTATTGCTTTCTTGACAGAAAGCTCCATTGAGATTTCTTTAGGAACTGAAACAAACGGCTTAGAAATATTACCTGACGGAGAAATTTTTCCCAATAGGAGAAGAGATTTAGTTGTACGACAAGACACCTGTCAACGCTTTTCACGTTAAGGAAAGAAATGAACATAAATTTATAAAGGTCTCAACGCTAGAGTGAAGCAACTATATTTTGTTGCTTTCAACATAATATGGATAGATAATAGACTATCTATCAACAAGTGAAATGAATTTTATTAAAAAGTCGGGGGAATTGGGTTACGTTGGAGGATATTTCCACGGAGGAATTTTTCATGGGGGAAAAATTTTCCAGTATTATTTAAAAAACAATTAGACATTAAAAAAAAATTTTAAATTAAACGGCCTTTGTGATTCAGCGGTCATTCTTAAAGAATTTGATCAAAAATCGGACTTTAGCGTAAAGAGCGAGGTATTGACGAGGGGTTGAATATTAAGAATATGAGGGGATTTGCTCCCCTATCTAGAAGCGACAAGTGAAATGAATCATTTTTATACTATTCTGAAAAAATTATGCCAGCTTTACCTTTCCCTGAGACTGTCTGCCTTGGCTTTACTCTAATTAGCCATTGCTCTTAAGTTTTTCATCCCTTCCACCAAGTTGAAGCTTAGTTGAATTAAAATCAACTTGGTGGAAGTGATTAAAAATTTAAGAGCCAATGTATTGTTTATTATCTCATTGGTCGTTTTAAGTAATATGATATACCTACTAGAGTGATATATTGCTCGATTTGGAATGATTTTCTCTCCTATTGCACGGCATGGAGAAAATTATGGATGTGTTTGAATCACCGAAGGACGGGAAATAAAACAGATTGACAGTAAGCTATCTTCATTATAATTAATGGCTGAATTCAAGAAAACATTGGGAATTCAGTAGGGATTACTTATTTTTACACTTTTCTTCAAACTCTTCATTGTCTCACCTTTTTTTTAAGGTACCAATGAAAAAACTGATATAAGCATTTCAACTGATTCTGAAGATACTGGCTCGCCTGGATTGTTCTTTGTTGATAAACAGGGATCGACACCAAGCTCCACTTTGAACTCCACTCCCCGTTTGCCTTCTTTCTCCAGGAGCACGCCTAATTTCAACCGGTCAGGTATGTACTTTTAATTGGAGAACGACTTCTAATGTAATTTAGTTGTTACATACCGTTTTAAGGCTATAGAATTAAGTGCTGCTATTTGTACTATTCTTTTAATTTGCCACGGAATATTGTTCAGAATCAAACCTTAGTGAGTTCCAAAGGCTACTGAAAGGCCATTGCTTTTGGATTCATGAAAAGGATTGATGCTTTATTTATTAAATTAATCAAATTGTTGATTTTTTTTAAGTTTGAGGGATTGATGATGGGAGGTACCGAAGGGTTTTTTATTTGATTTTTGTCGTTTCTTGTTTTGTTTTTGGTAGTTGATTGTCGTCACCTTTCACAAGTTTTTCTATATTGATGATTATTTACCTTTAAGATTTAAGATTAAGATTTTTATTTTCACATTGACAAATAAATTAAGAAACTAAACAATACTTTTGCTCTAGAGAAAACCTATGAGGGTTTGCGGTCGCACGAAAGTCTACGTAACTAGAAGCTTTGCTTCAGGTTTTGTTGTTATTATTGTCCATTAATAAACCCTTTCTTCAGAAAAAAAGAAAGAAAGAGTTCTAAAAGTACTAAGTTAGCAATGAGACATTTTCTATTACTTGCATTGTCAAGCATAATAATAATAATGATAATAATAATTTATTCCAGAAAAAGCCCGTGGGCCATAGGAAATTTACATAACAAAAAACAAACAACAAATTAACTAAATTAAATTAATACTATCTAAAGAAAACGCTCCCATTGTGCCGCTGCAATCCTTACAAATCTTGCTATCCTTTTAATACTCAGGAAATTTGTCTCTTTCAGTCTATCTACCATCCATATCTCATTCAATTTTTCTTTACCATACATCTCTCGCCTCCACTCATTCAATTCGACACATTCACACAAAAAATGTATTAAACTTTCATCCTGAGATCCACACATAGGACAAGCAATAGATTCTACCTTCTCCCCTTTTCTCCCTTGATACTTTCTTTTCTCCCCAATCAAAAATCCATTTCCCCTCCAATCCAAATATATTCTCCGAACAAACTGAGGCCGTATACCTACTAATTCGCAATCTATGTAATGATCTACATGTAATGAAGCATATTTCAGATTTTAATTGTTTGATCAAAATCTACGCCATTTGAAGCTTACAAGGGGGCTGAACTGGTCATTCATGAAAGGGTTAATTTTTCTGTAAGCTTGAAATGCTTCTAACTTTCGACTAGAATTTCCCAAAAATGAGATTTTGGATAAAATATGCTTTACTTTGTAATAGACTTCGAACAAGTAAAAATTATTAGGTCTTACGATTCTAAATTAGTTGCTACAGGCTACCTGTTTTTTCTTTAAAGGAGGCCTGGGCACTTCTTAGAGCTTACTTACAATTTTTTTTATAAAATATCTTTAATGCTCTGTGAAAAAGGCTGTAACGCCATGTTTCGGTTAAGATACAACATTGGGGGAGGGGGGGTGGTTATTTGGCAAAAAGGCAAAAGCAGGTGAAATAGGTTATAATTATTTATAAGAGAAATAATAAAACTCCCGAAGGCACGGGTGTGGAAGTTCCAACGCTGTGTAAGTATTGTTCTTCCCAAGAGAAAAATTGGATCTCCATTATTTAAAAGCAAGCAAAACTTTACTTATCAATCAAGATTGGGCTCATTGGGGAAGATTGAAGGATTGTTTATCTAATACTATGTGGTTACTTAATAATTCCTAAAATGTTGAATTGTAAGTTTTTAAAGTAACTTCATAAATAAGCGGTGTAAATAAAATTAAATCTTGTTTTTGCTAGAGGAATTTGTTCTGCTGAAAATTTCTCCCATTAGAGGATTTTTAAAGGGCATGGAGTTCCCTTTGATAATAATTTAATATTTTATCAGGTAGGGGTGGGATGGCAATGCTATTCACCAGTATATCACCATTTCTAATTGTCTACAGCTGCCTAGCTGATTTGTATTTTTAATTCGAAACAGACACAGTTGTTGTTTAGGGATCTCTGCAACAATCGACTTTTAGGTACAAAGAATACTACTAAAAAATCATCGCAGCTCCAAGCCACTTGAGGGCCAACACAGTTACTTACGCTCCTCTGCCATCCCAATCTCTTCAAAGCCTCTCTTTTACACCCTCACAGGAAGCTCCCAAACACTGAAATTTCGGGACATTCCTCCAAGAAACAGGGTCTTTGAATAGATTAGAATAAAGGAGGAGTGTTCGCCAATGTGCTGGTTGCAGGTGGCTTAACAGTGTGTAGATTTTTTTGAGTAGGAGTAGTAACCGACTAGTAAACTTGATTAGTTTGCAAACTGAGCTGTTGCTGGCGGTTATGTCACATATCTTCGTGCTGCTTTACTCCAGGCTTGAACCATGGGATAAGGGATCAGAGTTCTTTTCCAGGGGGAGGGTTTAAAATGCAAAAAAACGGAATTCTTAGGCTACTACTTTTCAGTTTTTTCGGGGGGATCCAGCCCCTTGACTTGTTTACAGGTATGTACGTATATTGTCAAAACTATTGTTTCACATTTGCGTTTCTTGAATGAAGAGACTTGGTTATGAAGTTTTGTAGCTGAATTTGTACAACGGTTGATCCTCTTTCGGAAGTGTTTTCCCTTAAAAAAAAATATAAGTTAAAAAAATATGATTTTTAGATTTTCAATATGAGTTTTGCGACCCATGCAAACCTATTTCCCCGCCCACTTGTTCACGAATGTCTTCCTAAAAGTGTTTATATTATACAATTTTGGAAGGGTTTTTCATAAAGCAAATATTGTGACGTAAAATAAGAAAAAATTGACGCTAAAGAAATGAAAAGATTTTTTATTTTTCATCTTAACCGAATTTTGAGACGAAGTGTTGTTTTTTGTTGCTATTTTCAATTTATTTAAATAGTGGTAGATTTGTCAGCATGTTTAACCCCTTCTTCTGATCTCTGCCATTCTGGAAAGAAAATAATTTTTTTGCTCCTCAATCGGGCTTCTTGCGTAATCCCTGCAACTGTATTAAGTAAGACAAATAATTTGTTTGACAGTTCTCATAAGAGCGATTAAGGGGGAAGGTGACATATCCAAATCAAATTGTATAGCCCTTTTCTTGCAATTGACATATTTATTCACTCGGTCGATTTGGCCCTATCACTCTTGAATAGCAGTTTTGATTCATTAGCGTAGGTGTAGGAGTTTTAAATACCACACAATTTGTGAAATCCATTCAACTCGTACTAGTTAATAATTTTATTGTATGTTGGGGTTTTTAGTAACCTCCAAAAGGTCGATCTAAGGCCACCAACGATCACCAACAATCGGGATCGTGAATTCATATTCAGGATTGGAAGTCTGACAACTTTTTCTGAAATAAAGATTACGGGTTTGGATTATGGTGTTTCCCGAGTTGTATGTTGGGTTTATAATTTCGTCTATTGTGCAGTCTGCAATTCGACTACCCAGTTTTATAAACCTCTTTGTTCCACTGATAATTCTGAATCTTGTTTCAAGAATCTGGTCTGTCATTGGAAGAAACATCTAGATCACTGGCTGAAAGGTCTGGCTACACCAATCATATTATTGCTTATAATTCGAGTCATTACTATTAGGTTTAATAATATTTTCAGTCTGAATTCAAAACTGATGGGGTTTGAAAGCTGATGGACGTTAGGAACAATTATTTGGTATATTTTGGGCTATAAAGTTTTTTCTCTAAAAATGTGTATAGAATTCTAAAGGATTTAGTTTTGGATTTTAAGAGGGAGAGGAGCAATTCTAGTCTAGTCATTTTATTGTTCCCTACTGATTCTAGTCTCCTTTTTTTCCGTAATGTATTCTGCCATTCAAAATCGGAATATATTAAGTGCTGAAAATAAGTTGTGATTTTCCCCAAAAATTGAATTTTTCCCAAAAATGTGTCTATAGTTCTTACTGATTTATTTTTGCTTTCCTCCCTGGTTTAAATTACTTGAGGGCTTTGAAACCTGAAGGATCGTTTTTGGTACAGTCATTGGAAAAAATTTGGCTATCTGTATATCCGTACTATAATGTTTCTCTGCAAATATGGCTATAATTTTAGTGGATTCACTATTGGATTCCGGTGGAGCCGGGGGAGGGGGTTCAGTCCTGTTTTACCAATTTCGTTACGATCTATTCGTGGGGGAAGTCACTTCTAACTTCATTCCTTGCTCTGAAGTATTTTACGGTTCAAAATTGACACGTTTTAAGTGCAAAAATAAATTTTCGGCACTTAGGATGTTCCTCAATTTTAAGTGACTTATGTATTATAAGTCACCGAATAACTTGAATTTTGTAGATTTAATTTACTTTTTTTCTTGAAAAATGAAAAGACATATTGTTCTTATTATTGAAGATAATTTAAAAGGAAACATATAGTAATGTCCTAGACATGATCAATCTCAAGGACTAATGTACACGGTATGTCTAAGTCAAAATTGTGAAGTTTACGCGACAGGCCGTAATGTTTACAGTCGCTGGTAGTTATCAGTAAATAGATACTCTATATATAAATCAAGTATATGCTTGTCTGTTTCGTGATTTACAGTTGTCCTATTCAAGTTAGAAACCGGCTGCAAATGTTCCTGGAATCTTTGTAATGCAAATTAGACTCTGAAATAAAATTTTTTTTATGTAAGCTGGAAATGTCACGTCATGAAAAACTCGTCATTTACATAAATGGTATTGCATGAATATTTCCTTGCGTTAAAACTATTTTCAAAAACTTACAATTTCCTAGATGTTTTTATGTATTTTGTAAATATCGATAAAAGGAAGGCAAGAGTCTGACAAGGAAAGGAAGGCCGGCTCAACCACGAGCCGGTATAAAGTAATGTCTATCTGCGATGGTTAACGGCAGAATGATCGTTACGTTTTCTCATTTTGTTGTCTTAGTATTCATTACCTATTCTGCCAAGAATGAGGCATACTATTTTTGAATTTATTTTGGAAAATGTCTCAAACTCATACTATTAAAAACTGGCTAAAGGATTTGAAGATGGTTTTTGTTTATTTGCCAATAAAAGACTGGTTCTTCTAGGTGAAACACTTCTAGGTGAACTAGAAGCAAAATGTCTCGTAACTGATGGAGCCAGAAATCGTGATAATCAAAGAGGTTGACTAAATATAAGCAATCCTGATAAGCAGGAATTTAGGGGGCGCTGGCTTCCCGCCACGTGGTGTACATCTTGCAGCACCACGTGTGACGCACAGTTTCACCACGCTTGGTACAATTCTGCCCAGCTTGGCGCGCGCGCCCTGGTGTACCCTTTGACAGGAATACCGACATCGTTTCTCCTATCTATTCTGCTCTCTGCATTTATTAATATTTCTATATGTCTGGTATAAGTCACCATCATAGTGATCGGTATCAAATTTTTGTATCATTAAGATTTTGCTTCATATTTATTGCATACTTGACAAAGAGCCTGTCAGGCGAGATTCATAAAAAGGGAAAAAATCCATGGGTATTGTCTTCTGTATGGACCCAAAAAATCGCTCGCCCCTTCCCCAATCTCAAAATTAAAGTTCCCTTCCCCTACTGCACAGGCCTTCAAGAACTTCTGGCTCCTGGATGTATGCTTCCTGCTTCAAGACGAGCTTTAATTGGTTTAAGATTGAAAAATTTCCAACGGCTAGAAAAAATTTGAGATGAGCTATTCACAAACCTCTAGGGGTTATTATAATCTTTTTCATTGAAGAAGTTCATATATCTGTCCAAAGAGGTGACAGGCCTTATTTTCCAGGAGAGCTGGCACGTCTCTATGCAATATGAACTATGTTGCGTTAATTTAGTTTGGCTTAGGCTAGGGTTTGCTAGTCATCCTAGGCTCTGTTAGTTAGCCTGTATTGATTTCAATGATTTTTTTTTTCTTACCTTAATCGAAGAGTTTGCTTCACCTTTATGAATTTTTTCTTATGTTCATCTTTGAGGATTTCTATGGGAAGATTTAGCTATCTTTAAAGTAAATTCACTACCGGCAATCTTTTAACTTAATAATTCCGCTATGCAATATATCAATACAAAAAAGTTATCAGCAACAGTAGCATTAGAGAGACATTTATATAGTTAAAAACAAAATATAGACGAGGATTAGTGGTCATGATTAAGAATAACTTCCACTTTCATTTGCAATTAGAAGGTAAAATTCATCTACTGAATAGGAGTTAAAATCGTCTAAGAGAGATGAGAAAATATTTAGTTTGCATGTTTGCGAAAGCCTGAGAATTTGTTGCTCAATTCAGACAAGGTCATGCCACTGGACAAATATATGGAAGATATATAAGGCATGAATTGTATTCGAGGCACCAGCTTTCATATGTGTCTGAAACTCGGACTATTTACTTAGACGGGGTTTTGAATAATATCAATCTGCATTAGTTCCAAACCATTTTGATCGAAAATTTTCAAGAGTTTACAAATAACTAAAAAAAAGTTTATTTATTCTGATAGGAAGCACTTGAATCAATAATAGCGAACTTTTCACGGCCTAATCTTGTATAAAGTGGACGTAGACAGATAGTTTAGAGTAGTTGGTGATGGAAGAAATAACTTCGAAGGTCTTAAACCAGTATTGATACGGTTGGCAGTGTAAGAATCCGTAACTGGAACCATATAGATTTTTATACCCTTTTCTTCAAGATTCCTAGAAAAGCTCCTAGTATCCCTGGCTATACTGTATATGTATAAACGAAGACGAATATTTTAAGAATATGTCTATATCTAGATATATATCTATAGATATAATATATTTCTCACAATCTTTTATGCTGTTTATCCTGCAAATGATTAAATACTTGTTCCAATCATGGCTAAATTCTAATTTGCAGCCGAATCGTACGAATGTGATGAAAACCATAAGCTTTTTAAAACCAAGTCTAATAGGAATAGGGCACCAAATACTACAAATATTAATTCAACATAACCGATTACTATCTCTGACATACAAAATTTGGGTATGTCATTTTTTCTTAATATAATTTAATATATTAATTTAATATATAATAACTTAATGAACTCATTTTATCTTAATATAATGGGAAGAATGTATCTATAACTCTCGTACCCCACAATTTGGGAACCAAATCGGTGTGCCGTGGCGTATTGTTTCTTCAGAACGGTTGTCGAAGACGGCTATGAGACTGAAACCCATAATGTGCTGTTCGGTTTGATTGCGTAGGTGTCGTGATATTAATTCTAATTGAAATAAAAATTCAATGCTGCCAAGGTCTTTTAAGCATCCTTGCTATTAATCTGTGTTCATCCTTCAATCAGGTTTGAGAAACTCACGTTGTTTACATTTAGATCTTTCTCGGAAATAATTAAATAAAACTCGGACTTTTACTCCTTCCTTTGATATCCTTGGAATAACATCTCCAACTTCACTCATCGTCCCCTGTTTTGCTTTTGCTCAGTAAATTAATTAGGGAAGTGGTTTATTTCTTAAGACTTGGAATCTCCTAGGGACTCTAAAAGGTGCTCAGGTGTTTCTGATCGTTTGGTAATGGTGATAATTGTTAATTTCTAGTCAGATAAACATTCTTTGCTTTTGATTCAATTGGGGTTATTTATGATAACTGCGGCCGCGATGTTTTCAGTTTTCTAGAGAGGTCCTGGATCATAATTGTTAATGCCATCAGACAATAATATACCAAAAGTGACCATTTACGTGCTCTTAATAATCTTCTAAAGCTGGTAATGTGATGACGACCCCCCACCCCCTCGCCCAGGTCTTAGTAGTAGGTCATAGATCGCACCAGATCATAGGTGCTACATACCCTGAAAATTTGAAAACGATTTTACAAAAAATTGCAGAAGAAATAATGGAAAATAAAATACATTTTTGAGTTTATACTTAAAAGTTGAGAGATACACATTGAAATTTTCTTGATGGGTAAACCTGAGTATCAGTGTAATTAGTAGTATTTTTGCTAGTTGTATCTTTTTTTTCTTTTTTTGGAAAGGAACAAATAAAAGAAACTCAACCCAATACTCCCGTGTACGTCTTATCTTTAATTTTTGATTTGGGTAATAATTATTTATCTTTATTTTCTGCTTTCATTAATTTGTTTATGATAGTTTAAGCTATTTAATAAATTTATCACGGTAACCTTTCTAATTTTGTGGTGAAGGTGGTAACTCAATTATTATGTCATTACCGAGATGCCATTCTAATCTTCTTGATTATACACTGCCTGATTCTAAGTATGTTAGTCTTCATTTTGTTTCCCTTGGATCTTGGTTAATTACAATTATTTGTTTTAGGTAATGCCTTTTCGCCATCATCGCCGTTTCAAAGTCCCCCACTGACTCAACGTTTTAGAATGACTCTCCCAAGTCCTAAACAGGACAAGCAGGAGGAAGCTGTGGTCTCTAGGGGTACATTAGGACCAAAAATATATCCCAGTAGCCCTTTAGCTATAAGATATCCTGCAGAAAGTCCTAAAAGAGAGTGCAATAGTGATGTTGGACCAAGGCAATTTAAGAGACGAAATGCTTCTCTCTATGATGCATCCGAATAATTGGAATATTTTATTTATTGTTGAAATTTAAACATTGTTTTAGGGTCTAAATCATAGAGCAACTGTATACGAGTCGATTCTTCCTATCTTCGTAATGTTTTTTATTATTATTATTAAAAACAAAAAAAGTTGATTGCACAGCACCGAGTGGCAATTGCAGCTTGTATATTTGTAGCCGTTTAAGCCTATAGCATTTTGAGGCAAACTTGTAATGTCGGGAGCTAGACGAAATAGAAACCAACCACCATCTTTGTTGGTAACCTGAACCTTGGGTAACGGAATCAAGAGATAATGACACCAATTTTCACCTACTTACTTAGGTCCCGCCCATCCTCGTTGGACGTTTTGGAGTCACGTCTGCTTATAGCGTAAGGGCTCGGTACATTATTTCTATCATGTGCTGTACACCAATTTAATTAGCATAAGTTAAATCAGTTCTTGTATACGGTTATTCTATGGTGCAAGTTTGTTGGTTTGGTTCAAAAATAATTATGTGGTTTTTTCACATAAGGCATGCTTTTTTAAGTGGTAATATCAACCAATGTTTGTAGATATGAATAATGCGATTAATAAATATAACATTTTTAATTTTAATTCTTAATTTGGTGTCTTTCATCATTTGCACTTAGGTTATTGAGTAGTAGCTTGAGGTACAGTATCCCTGTTTAGACAGAGAAATTTGCTAATGGGTGTCCATTATCAAGTGAAAGTGGCCCCTAAACCTTAGATATTTCGTCTTATGGACCATGCATGGTGCCCATTAATGTTAAAAGTGCTAACGTAATTACAAAAAAAAAAACAGGATAGTCACAGCGAGTGAAAAAAAGAAAGCGATTCAAATATTCCGGTCGTGACCACATTTCAGCCGTCCTCAGTGTAGAATTTAAAATAAATTTAAAATAAGATAAAAGTCCAAAGGATTGTTTCGACAGAGAAATTTGCAGGAATGCTATTTAGAAAAGAAAAAATCTAATGGGTGTCCACTGTCGAGGGAAAGTAAGCCTTGGAGATTTTGTCTTGTATGACTTACCCATTAAGGGTTTCCCATTAACGTTGAAAGTGCTAACATAATGACGAAATTTAACGAAACAAATGAGGATAGTCACGGCGAGTGAAAAAAAAAAGAAAACTGTCCAAATATTTCGGTCGTAACCACAAATCAACCGTCCTCAGTGTAGAACTTAAGATAAAGGAAAAATAATGATAAAAGTCCAAAGGATTGTTTGGACAGAGAAATTTGCAGGAATGCTATTTAGAAAGAAAAATTTTCTTATGGGTGTCCACTGTCGAGGGAAAGTAGCCTCCCTAAACCTTGGAGATTTTGTCATGTATGCCTTACCCATTAATATTAACAGTGATAACAAAATGAGAAAATTTTGAATTTAGAATGTGAAGAAAATATAGATGAAAGTCCAAAGGATAATATAAAAAGACAGTTGTTAACAACAAACACTAAAATGAAAGGCTAAATATTTAAAGAGTTAAAATATAGATGAATTTTTGTTGGCAGACCCTTTGGGAGAAGTTGAATGAAATAAAATTTAAAGTTACTAGTGCTTCTCTATGAGGGTTAAGGCAGTGACTTCAAAATTTGAAATAGCGACCCTAATAATTCTTTTATCTCACATGAAAAATGAGACAGATTTTGTCCGAAAAGTCAAATAAATGCCCAAGTGGAAGTTCAAGACATTTTAAGTAAAAGTTAAACCTTCGGTATGAAGGCTTCGTGAGGTATTAAAGCAACTCTGACCTATAAAACACATTTACGGAGCAACACAACTAAAATTCCTATTGAATTCGAATCGAACCCTCCAAAGCTGTGAGAAATTCGTAGCTACTAATCCCTACCAAACTTAATTTAGATCCTGGAGTCCATTCTTTTGGGTGCAGATGAAGGGAATGTAATTCGTGCCTCACAGAGGCGCAATCGAGCGTGGACGGCCAAGACAATAACTGTAGCTTTTAACCTGTTCTTTTAATGAATTCCACCAGTTCGTCTATAATTGCAAAATAACCTCATTGATACTACCCCCCCTCCCATTCCTCTCTCTTCCATAGATGATAGATTTGCTGCAGAGAATAAAGGCACACGACCCCTGATCATGTTACATACCGTTTTTGATTTGGATTTAACGCCCCGTTCTGTTATGTGTGCTTATGACAAGAGTTTAAGCTCCCGCATTCCTCCTTCCCCACAGAGGTCGAATAGATCCTGGACTTTGAAAAGGCATAATAGGACATCACCTGCCGGTTTTGACTAAGTTTGGTTGGGATCCAGCGTAACTATAATTCAGAAACAACTGTTCCTTCTGCCCATCAAATTTTATTTATATGCGGTAACCTGTCCTGGATTGATGACAAGAAAGGAAAGAACTCTTCCCCTAAATGTTTTGTCCAGAAGAGACCCCAGAAAGGCAACACTGGAATAACTAATATATTCTTTCATTCTACCGAGTCTTGGTTCACTCCAAATTTGTGCTAGATCTTCCGTCCGTTTCTTGTTGACGTTCTGATAGCAAAAGCTTTGAAACCGCAGTTCCCTGCCTCTCATAGAGGCTGCAACGAGCCTGGCTTCCCGATTGGTTGAGCTGCGACAACCCTTTCTGAAAGATGTTTGATGATAAAAGATTAGGATCGCCTTTTCTCCTCCCCCAGAGGTTGAATCGATCCCTGACTTCAAAAAGGCTGAAGTAACATTAAATTTCACTTTTCATTGTTTTGCATGAAATCCGACGCATTCTTCTAGTCATTGTTGTGACGGGGCCCCCACACACCCTAACAGAGGGTAGACTGTATCCAGCCAACTCAAAAGGTACAATTAAGAGACTACCTTTCAATTTACTGTAAGTTTGGGTAATAAAAGATAGTCCTTTTTGGTAGATGTGCGAATGACTAGATTCTAGGCCCTCCAAAAAACAACCTACCACTGATGATACATATCGCAGCTAGACGTGTTTCAGCTTACGTCTGCACCTGAGCATTATATGTGAACGAGTCCTATGTGAAGCTTCAAAGAGTTCTAGCAAAATGAAAAATTTCATAAATATAAACAAAAATAATTTGGAATTTAGGATTTCAAGATTGGTCTTTCACTATTGCTTCCCAGAAATCGAGAAGAAGTACCGAATTTTAAATTTCAGAGCTCGAAGAGAAATGTTGCTTAAGTCTGTACGTTTGTTTTGTGTCAATTGTGATCGGACGTAATTTGATCACTAATAACTTTTCTTCCGGAGTTAAGACACTTTAGTTTACTTTCTTGTTTATCGAATGTAATAAAATAAAGAATAAGCGATTTCAATTTTTGTAGGAATTTTACAGTTTTGGAGAATCTGTCACGACTCCCGTAGCGGCAAAAACTGCAAAAGCATTAGTGATACTCTGCAACAGAACAAGCTAGGCTGCATAACGAATCTCTTTTAACACAATCTTGTTGGTCTTTGGAAGCTTGAAAAACCAGGGATAATCGAAATTTTGCATTTCAGTAATCTTTGCGCGTTTGCCATCCAAATGTAATGAAAAATATTTCATATTTTAATGATTTGATCTAAATTTGATTTGATCTAAAATCTACGATATTTGAAGCTTAAATGGGGCTGTGACGTGTCAATCAGGAAAGGATTAATTTTCTGTATGTTTCAAATGTTGTGTAACTTTTAAAATATAATTTAAAAAAATGAGACTTTGGCCAGAATATGCTTCATATTTATAGTAGAATCCGAACACGTAAAAATTGTGATGTTTTGCTATCAACCAGTTTTTAAGTAAGGAGCGACTCGGTCCAATTGTAACCAAAATTCTAGAAAACGCGATTTTGATAGCAATGGATACAGCATAGGAATTGGCTTTTTATCCTGATTCCAGTTATTTAATGCTTACGTTCAAATTTGTCTAAAAAAGCTTTTTTCAACTGGAAGTAAGGAGCAAAATTAAAACTTAAAACGAACAGAATCAACGATTTAAACTGTATCCTTAAAATGAATCCCGAATAACTCTGCAAATACTTTTTTTTCTATTTTACCTTGACCTATATGTATCGCATTTCAATTCCTCGGTTTATATTCCCCTTCTTATCTGGATGCTGGCATATACAGTTGAAGATACATTTTTCTATGTGCCTGATTTAGAGAGATTTGAGGATCAAGTGAATGGGAAAAAACACATTAACTAAATATCCTTTGGAAAGTCGTTATAAATCATCTGTTTAGATCCGTCTTAGTTTTTCGTTGCTTTCTATAATAGTTAGAAAGATAAATAAAAAGTATTTCTTGAGCCTCCCTCTTTGTAAAGATCTAAGCAGATCCTATGTTTTTTTTTCTCGGCTAATTCGTACGGAAGGGTTATACTAGGACCTTGGGAGAGGCTCATTCGACTGGAAATCGAAAGTTCTAGTACCTTTTATAAGAGTTAAAAGTGGTCGAAGGCCAGCAGTACTTGCCCTCATAACCCCCATGGTGTCGGATCAAAGTTTCCATCCAGCCATTCAAAATAGTCCAAAGATCCAGCTAATGTGCCTCCAGGGATGACATAACCTATGCAGCTCCTAGTACAAGGGCTAGTAGCTATGCAAATTCCCCGTTTTAAGTAGTAGTAGTAGAGCAATTTTATTGAAAATAATAATTTTTCCTATAATAGCACAACAAAAGCGGAGCTTATGAGGATGTGCTAAAATATAAAAAGAATAAGGGTATGGAGCATGAGACCATTAACCGAAACCAACATGAAAAATAAACAACGAAACACTACATTATAAAACCCCAAAACAACGCGTAAAAAACACAAAAAATAACCCACTGAAAATATATTTAATCTGTTTCGAAAGCATACCTACCGAGCAATTCCACACGTAAATCAGATTTAAACCGGTTGAAATTACCATTTTCTTTTATATCTTTACTAAGTTTGTTCCAAAGCTTGTAAGCTCTATAAACAAGAGAAAAAGAAGATCTACTAGAAGCAAGTCGAGGAACCTCAGAATTTTCTCGCATCTGAGTATCGTGTTGGTGAACATCTGAATTCTCACAAAATATACCTGCAAAACAATCTGGAAGGCCCTCAGTCTGATACTTGTATACAAAAATCAAAGTATAAACATCATGCAATCCGGCTGCAGGCATTATATTTATTTAACTGTAGACCGACCTCATGGACTCCCGATTCCCCACACCATAAAAAGCTTGGATAGCGTTATTCTGGATCACACGGATTGGACGAAGTAACGAGGGGAAAGTACCAAGCCAAATCGATGAACAATACAAAATATAAGGTTTTGCATTCAGGTTGTATAGAAAAAACTGATGAGTCTGTTTTGTCGTAGCTGTCATATTCAGTTGGAACTATTGACGATACTGCAAGAAAAGGTCCTAATTTCAAACGTTTTGATTAAACTGAATTTAATTTAGCCCTTTTACTTAATAAACAACACGTACTAACAAAATAAATAGCATAATTAATGATGATAACTTATGAAGGTCACAGTTATGACCACCGGAGCAGCTGCTTTGTTTACTTATACCATTGGTACTATTTACTTAGTTAGAATATGTTCAGGACCTGGTAGTCCTTCGCAGGGGTGTAAAAAAAGGGGGGTGTAGGCTTTCAATATTTTTGCTAACCATCGATTTTGAAAAACTGCTTTTTTTGGTGTTTTCATTGAAGAAAATTTTATTGGTATTTTTTTTACCAAAAATAGCCTTTTGATTTTTCTGAATTTTCACTGAAAAATATTCTTTTTGTGTATTTTAATTGAAAAATGTTTTTTTTATTGGTACTTTCGTAAAAAAACCCCTATATTTTGAATAAAATTCCCCCCCCCTTCCCTTCCTACATTTTCGTGAAGTTAGACCAGTGTCTCTTAGTACTTTATGGGATCGAAGTCTTAAAACACAAGACTCGTGTTTAACTAGGAGCTGTGTTCATAGAAGGCACGAAATTTAAGTCAAAAGTTTTAATCTAGAATATCGGACAGGTTGAACACAAATGTTCTCTCTCTGCCTGCAAATAGTGTCTTTTAAGCAGTTAACGGTCAAATACTAAAAGATAGCAAATTCTAAGTAGAACCTTAAGAGTTGCTTTATAAATTTTTTAGATTCAAACGAACACATAACCATAAGAACTAAGTTCAATGAACTTTAAATAATATACATAAAATACTAAGTAATTCCAATATTAATTCATATTTTGGTCGTTGTCTCTCGACTAAAGTTGAAAATTTTACTTATTTTAAGTAAAATTCTTAATTCTAATTATAAATTAATATTATAAATATAATTTAATTATAATTTTTATAATTAATTATATTATAATTATATAATATAATTATATAATTATTATAATTATTAATATTTAATTATAATTATAAATTATAAATTAAGTATCTTTCTTATTTTAATTATAAGAAAAACTTCTAATTTGCCAGTAAATTATATAGTCGGAGCAGGAGTTTCTTTCTTTTTCGTAAATTAATTGTAAAAAAAGTTTTCTGATTGTAGTAAAGGGCGGAGATGAAACTCAAAACGAAAGAGAATTATTTTTTTGCAGTTTATGAAACATAAATCTGTAATATTAGTTCAAATAAACTGGCTCGCAGGATTATCCTAAATTTGTATAATTCTGAAAACAAGCACTTTCCTGAAAGCACAAAATTTACAGAATAAAGCACGGTTGACAGTAGAAAATTCCTTAAGTAGTCTGCAGAAAATAAAGTACTGATTTATATGGTTCTCAGTGGTCCTTCTCTGGCCATAAAATATCACTTGTCAGTTTATCTGAACCAGTGTCGCAGATGTGTGTCGCATAAACTGCAAAGTAATTTTTTTCATTCGTTTAAGTTTCATCTTTGCTCTTTAGCCATCAGAAAAAAAAATCTTTTTTTGACTAATTTCTGTTCTTTTTTAGGAATTTAAAAATATACAAAATAAACCTCATACAAACATTCTTGTTTCAAGGCGGTGAAACTAAAAAAGTCGAATGAATTTTTGTTAAAACACCTAAATATATGCAAAAATATAACTACTCTACAAAACTAAGCTTGAGTTACTCAATATGACTCAAGGCTATATCTAGAGGGGAAGGAATTTATGATGATCCACTTGAGGAAATTACGTAAAATTCCTACTTTTCGGCTATTGGATGGCAAAGTTGACTTGAACATGACCATCTTATCCTTCCCCCGCCAATTCAACATACTGAGTATCCTATAATATGTGGTGGTGGCAGTGATATTTAGATAGGTGGTGGTGATATGGTAAGTGGTTTAATCCTATGATATGACGGTGGCAATGCCGGATTTGGTAGCACATTCCTGACTCTCAAGATATTGTACAAAGAAAGTAGTATTCTGGAGAAATTCGGACTTTTGGGGTTTTAATGGCGCTCTTAGAGGAATTAAAAGTTGATAGTATAATGTGGCATATAGTATAGTGTTACGTGGCAGAGCTAATCTATTTAATTAAAAAATGGTGAATTACGTTTTAAACGCTTAAAACATTTAGTTCTCGCGTGTCAAAATTAGCTACTTTATTTTTCATTTTTTTAATGCCAAAATGCATTCCCTGTGAATCCCAATGTATCTGCTGTAGGGTTCTCAGTCCGAGAAGAACACTTCTTGCCTCCTAAAGCCTATTTCTAGGCTAAAAGTCTATTGCAAAGAACTAAGGAAGTGTGACACAGACTAAGAATAGTATCCACGTGGTAATGAATTTCCAATTTATATTTTCCAAATATTTTCCAAAATTTCCAATTTATATTTTCCAAAATTTCCAATTTATATTTTTGTTATGACCAGTTCTAGATCATCATGCTAGCGTTCGTACGCCTTGCGAGGTTACTTAGTCACCATTCGAATCGTCCCGTCTTTTATTCCATCATTTTCAAATAATGCAATGGTTTCGAATTTTAGCAAGTTTCGAATTAATGCCTAAGTGTTCAGTCTGTGTTGTATTAAACCCCGTCAATACCTGAATAAACACTGGGTAACACAGAAAAATTATGGCGATAAACAGCTGGTGAGGTAAAAAAAACGATCAATTTTCTCAGGAAACTCCCAAAATAAAATCGAGAAAGCTCTGAAAATAAACTTTGAGAAACTGCAGTTGCCTGTATAGAAAACAAAGTGAGCCAAAATCCATGTTCTCTGTTATACAAAGTAATATGTCGAGGGCTTCGACATTGAAAATCAAAGCCTTTTGAAAATTGAATCACAGAAACTTATTAGTCATGCAAATACCCCGGATTTTTCTTGGGGGGATAATAATGATAAAAAAAAATTCAAGTGGGGACTATAGTAAGAAATAATTTGAATAGCCAAGAAAATTCATAATTTATTTTGTTTTTGTGGAGGGGGCTTTATAGAGCTGAAGCTCCTTTTTTCATCGAAATTTAAAACAAGAAAAAAAAATAGATAGTGCTGTTTTAAACGTCTCAAGTTGTTTACTGAAGAAATGATAAAAAAGTTGTCGGGCTCTAAAATAAGGAGACTTAAAAAAGTCTGTATTTATGAGCCCAAAAAACAAGTCTGAAGACTATTATGAACTTAAAGCAATGTAACTAGAAGAGTCAGGAACATCTATCTAAAGAATCACTTGCAATGCAAAAGAAAAGGGAGCAGAACCACCGATTATTTTTGGTGTTCACGATTTGTGCCTTGCCAATTTGTTTGCCAAAACAAAAACCTTTAAAAAATATTTCTGAACGAGCAGAATTCGTTAGCACTGTCATAATCTCATGACAACTTCAATAAGACATTCTCAAAAGCTTTTGCTATATGCTTACATTAATTGGAGGAACCTCACTTTGCCCTCAGGCCACTCCGTGCCTCCACAAATGGCAGATAGGGAAATGCCCTACAGATATGTAGGGTACCTCCCTAGGAGGCACGGACCAAAAGGGTACTTTGTCCCTGTGAGTCCATAATAGAAACTAAGGCATCCTCGTCAGGGGGTCGTAAATACAGGCGGAGGAGTAAAAATGCCACTTGACTGTACAATCAGCAGGTCCCGCCGACATATGGACACGTCATGAAAGAAAACCGCCAAAAAATTAAATAAAAGACTTAAAATCAAATACCTAAAAACAATAAAGTGAGTTTTTCGCCAATACCCGCGATTTGCACAAAATCCAAACAAATTTGAACTGCCAACAACGAATACTAACGAACAACTGAGAAATAAAAGAAAAAATTCATTCACTCAAACAAACGAAACAGCAATTGAATAAATTGGAGAACTAGGTCACTTGATTTCTGACTTTAACCATCGCATTTCTTGCAGATACCCTTTGAGGCCTAAGGGGTTGATGATGTATTTGATTATGTGACTGGAGAAGTGGTTCAACATTTTTTTTTTCAGGGATTACTAAAGTATCGTCTTCTTTTTTGAGAAAACCAAAATACAACTCCTTTGTTCTTAAATTACCTGAATCTCTATTTAAAGCTAGACCTAAATGATGGTATTTATAAATTTCAACAGCTTCTCTGTAGTGCTGACAATACCTTTGTCATGCAAAATTAGGCTAGCTTGGTTAAATAAAACAGTATTTTCTGGATTATTAAATATGTGTTTTGAGATGGCAGAGTCAAAATTTTCTTTTTTTTCCGCTTTTTAAGGGTGTTATTAATTGAGGTAGAGTGCTGAGTTAATCTATCCGTAAGTCGTTGATCAGTTCTTCCGATGTACCGAAGACCACAAGAGCAAGGAATTCTGTAGACACCGGAATTTTCACCTATCGGGATAGGGTCTTTACCTTGGTAGATTTGGGCACTGATAGTTTTTCTGGGTCTATTAGTAAGTGAAAATATTATTCTTCCTTAGATTTTTGGAATTGTGGTCTGAAACCCCTGTAACGTGCGGGAGACCAAGAAAAACTGAATTTGCCCTTTGATTTGCGTTTAGGGGTGTCACTATCTTATACTTTATTTTATACGTTTTGCAATTACAGAATTTATTAAACAATTTGGACAACCATTTCGAAATAAAATATCTCTAAGGTGGCCAAGCTCTGAATCCAGGAAATGTGCAGAACAAACTTGTAATGCTCTCTCAACTAGAGAAGTGACCACTCCTCTTTTCACAGCAGGAGAATGATTAGAGGAATAATTCAAGTAACGGTCACTATAAGTGGGTTTTCTATACACTCCAAACTCGAAGCTTGTATCATTTCGATGAACCAGGACATCTAAGAAAGGAAGACGCCTTTCTGCCTCTAATTCATAGGTAAATTTTAGTTTTCATAGGTAAAACTTTGAGAATAAGTCTCGTTGGAAATACGATAAAAGTGGCTCACTTTATGACTAAAAGTGCAGGGCATCAGTTATAGTCGAATACAACCTGGTAGAACGATTCCATATGTGTTGGAATCGTTTAAAATTTCTATGACTTTTTTGTCGTAATCATCTGAATACAAAACAACAACAGTATCGGCTTTAGTAATAATCATGAAATGATCTTTATATAGCGAACGTAAGACTAAGTGTTCATTTTTACGAATTTTTTTAGATTTTGATTATGCACAGAAGGTGAATCCAACAAGGTTTCAACAAAATGTGCTCTAACCTCAGCAATCTCTCCAACCTCTGCACGAGAATCATGAAGTGCCCCTTCTGTGTTCGCGATAATTTCACTATAAGGTATTTTCGAGGGGGCTATTGAAAATTTCATCCTTTTGGGACAAAAGGTGAATTATTAGAAACATTTTTCAATTTTAAACGGTGGAAAATCTCAGAAAGTCTTTGTCTAGAAATCCTAAAATCATGCTGGAAAGAATTTTCAGAAATAGTCTTAATTTGAGGCATTTTTTATATACAGAAATATGGGCTTTCAATGGACGTCCCCCCTTTCACCAATTGAGACTGATATCTTCATGGAAAACCTTGAAGAAAAGGCTATTTTTCAAATTTTTTGTAAACCGGAATTTTAGGTTAGTTTTAAAGATGATATTTTTTATTTGTGGGATCTGGGTGACGAATCTCTGGAGTTTTTCCTTCACTTGGTTAACCCCTTGGATCCAAAACTAAAATTTACCTATGAATTAGAGGTAGAAAGGCGTCTTCCTTTCTTAGATGTCCTGGTTCACCGAAATGATACATGCTTCGAGTTTGGAGTGTATAGAAAACCCACTTATAGTGACCGTTACTTGAATTATTCTTCTAATCATTCTCCTGCTGTGAAAAGAGGAGTGGTCACTTCTCTAGTTGAGAGAGCATTACAAGTTTGTTCTCCATGTTTCCTGGATTCAGAGCTTGACCACCTTAGAGATATTTTATTTGGAAATGGTTGTCTAATTAGTTTAATAAATTCTGCAATTGCAAAACGTATTAAAAAAGTATAAGATAGTGATAAATTAAACGCAAATCAAATAAAAAATTCAGTTTTTCTTGGTCTCCCGTACGTTAAAGGGGTTTCAGACCACAATTCCAAAAATCTAAGGAAAAAGAATATTTTCACTTACTAACTATCAGTGCCCATATCCACCAAGGTAAAGACCCTATCCCAATAGGTAAAAATTCCGGTGTCTACAGAATTCCTTGCTCTTTTGGTCTTTGGTACATCGGAAGAACTGATCAACGACTTACGGATAGATTAACTCAGCACTCTACCTCAATTAATAACACCCTTAAAAAGCGGAAAAAAAGACAATTTTGACTCTGCCATCTCAAAACACATAATTAATAATCCAGACAATACTGTTTCAAACAGTTTATGGTAACGAACTGTAGTAAGGAGCGACCCGGCTCAATAGTAAACGAAACTCTAAAAAACGGAATTTTGATGCTAAAAGATACATCAAAAGAATCGGATTTTCATAATGATTTTCAATATATAAGTTTCATCAAGTTTAGTCTTTGTCATCAAAAGTTACGAGCCTGAGACAGTTTGCCTTATTTTGGCAAATAGGGGGGAAAAACCCCTAAAAGTTATATAATCTTAACGAAAATCACACCATCGTATTCACCGTATCAGAGAACCCTAGAGCAAAAATTTCAAGCTCCTATCTACAAAAATGTGGAATTTCATATTTTTTGCCAGAAGACAGATCACGGGTGCGTGTTTATTTGTTTTTTTACCAGGGGTCATCGTATCGACCAAGTGGTCCTAGAATGTCGCAAGAGGGCTCATTCTCACGGAAATGAAAAGTTCTAGTGCTCTTTTTAAGTGACCAAAAACATTGGAGGAGACCTAGGCCCCCTCCCACGCTCATTTCTTCCCAAAGTCAACGGATCAAAATTTTGAGATTGCCATTTTGTTCCGCATAGTCAAAACACCTAATAACTATGTCTTTGGGGATGGCTTAATCCCTCACAGTCCCTGGGGGAGGGGCTGCTAGTTACAAACTTTGTCCAATGTTTACATGCAGTAATGGTTATTGGGAAGTGTACAGACGTTTTCAGGGGGATTGTTTTTTGGTTTGAGGGGAGGGGGCTATGAGGGAGGATCTTTCCTTGGAGGAATATCTCATGGGGGAAGAGAAATTCAATGAAAAGGGCGCAAGATTTTCCAGCATTACTATAAAAAACAATGAAAAAATAAACATGAATTTTTTTTTCAATTGAAAGTAATGGAGCAGCATTAAAACTTAAAACGTACAGAGATTATTACGCATATGTTCTAAAAATACTTTAGCATTAAGAGCGAGATATTTAGGAGGAGATAAATACCTCGCTCTTTATGCTAAAGTATTTTTAGTAATTTTAACTATTTATTCTACGGCCTTTCTGAGTCAGGGGTCATTCTTAAAGAATTGGGACAAAACATAAGATTTAGTGTAAAGAGCGAGGTATTAACGAGGGGTCAAACCCCCTCATATACATAATAAAAATATAAGAATATAACAGTTTGTTACGTAAGTTAATTCTTAAGTTACGTGTATTTTTTACTAATAAAAACGTTCGTTAAAAATTAAAAGTTCTAGTTACCTTTTTAAGTAACCGAAAAATTGGAGGGCAACTAGGCCTCCTCCCCATCCCTTATTTTTTAAAATCGCCTGATCAAAACTAAGAGAAAGCCATTTAGCCAAAAAAAGAATTAATATGCAAATTTCATTTTAATAATTTATATGCGGAGAGCCAAAATCAAACATGCACTAATTCAAAAACGTTCAGAAATTAAATTTTAAAAAAGCTTGTTTTTTTAACTGAAAGTAACTCGCTCTTTACGCTAAAGTTTGACTCTTTGCCACAATTCTACTTTTTAAAACACTTAAAAACTTTAGCGTAAAGAGCGAGGGATTGCGGAGGGGACAACCCATTTCATATACGGAGTAATTTCTGTTCGTTTTAAGTTTTATTGTCGCTCCTTACTTTCAGTTAAAAAAACAAGTTTTTTTTTATTTAATTATTTAACCTAGCTAGTATAGTTTCCCATGACAAAGGTATTGTCCAGCACTACTGAGAAGCTGCTGAAATTTATTAATACCAACATTTAGGTCTAGCTTTGAATAGAGATTCAGGTGATTCAGAATAAATGAGTCGTATTTCGGTTTTCTCAAAAAGAAGCCCATACTTTAGTAATCCCTGAAAAAAATGTTGAACCACTTCTCCAATCACATAATCAAATACGTCATCAACCCCTTAAGTCTCAAAGGGTATCTGCAATAGTTCTCCGATTTATTCAATTGCTGTATCGTTTGTTTGAGTGAATGAATTTTTCTTTTATTTCTCAGTTGTTCGTTAGTATTCGTCGTTGGCAGTTCAAATTTGTTTGGATTTTGTGCAAATCGCGGATATTGGCGAATAACTCACTTTATTGTTTGTTAGGTATTTGATTTTAATTCTTTTAATTTTTGGTCTTTTATTTAATTTTTTGGCGGTTTTCTTTCATTGGTTTTGTTGTACTTTCCGCGCTTGTTTTTCGTTTTTTTTCCTTGATCGTATTTTTTTCCTTCGCGCTGAAGAAGAGAGGCGGTTGTTCTCTCAAAACATTCGCTTTCTGTGTTTTCTTCAGTATTTTCATTTGGCCTTTAAAAACCCCATTTTTGCTCGTTTTTTTTCTTTGTGTTATGGCAGGTCAATGTGGTTTAAGAAATTATCTGCGGTCACCTCTGTTCCCACTTGAGAAGGGGTACTCTTCTAAAACATTATAGCCTAGTAAACGACAAATAATTCGAACGGAATTCTGATTAATGGATAATTTTTCTGGGCTGGTCTGTTTTGGTGGGCATTTTTGGGCTGAAAAATCTCTTTTTAGCTTATTTGTCTGCTATGGGTTGGGCATGAATACATAATGAGTCGGGGGTATTAGGCTTGAGATTGTCGGTGCAGGATTTCGACTCTTGTTAATAAAAAAGCATTGCCAAGTCCTGGAAACCTTGTTGTGACCAAAATGGGTCCAGGATTGCACAAAGGCTCCATTCAAATGGAGGTCCCAGGGACTTCTTGCTGTCCGGTTTTAAGCCGGCTTAAGTACTTCGGTATAAACCTGAGAAGATATGCTGGTCTCCGTCCTGCACTGGTTTCTGGGACCATTGATTATTGAGTCCAAAATTATTTCAATGATTTAAAGAATATGAAAATTGCCAGATGGATTGCTTCGGCGTTAAAAATAACTATCATATCTTTATTAAGACTTACGAATCTAAATGCTTCGAAAGGGGTGGGAAACATGAAATTAGGTGATACAGAATTTATTTACTCAGGCAGGAAGGATGGAGTACATTGAGAGGGAGTAGGGCTTGTAGTAAATAAGGGAGCTGCTAAGTCCTGTTTAGGTTGGAAAGGTATTAATAAAAATAGAATACTAATCAATCATGTTATGACTAAACAGTGCAGGGTATCAGTCACAGTAGTATATGTCCCTGTTGAACCAACTGACGGAGATAGTAGTGACTCAGATGAACTTTACTTACAGTTACAGGAACAAATAGAAAGGGTCCCAGGTAGAAATGTGGTGATCTCTTTTGGAGATTTTTGACGCTCAGGTCGTTAGAAATATGGATAGATAGTTTCCTAGCCTAGGCAAAGTTGATGTTGGAAAAGAAAACAGTAATGGCTGTAGACTGCTGCAATTTTGTAGACATAACAATCTAGTTTTAGCCAATTCAGTATTTGGTCAAAAAATGGCCTATAATTTAACGTGGTATTCACGTGATGGAAGGACAGTTAACCTTATTGATTATGTCATCGTCTACCGAAGACTGGCAGGATCTGTACAAGATACTAGAGGATATGGGTAATATATACCCTTTAGTTATATAAGTAAAGATCATCATCTAGTAGTGTCTATGGTTAATTTAACGGTGAAATATCGGAAGGGTAACTACATACCGGGAAGTAATGACGTTGGTAGACTCCAGGGTGAGAATTTGAGAGAAAATTTTCAAGAACAGTTGAATACGAAACTGGAGAGTTTAAAATTTAACAATGTAGAAGATGGAAGATGGAAAATAATTTGTAAAGTTGCTGATGGTGTCTTAGGGAAGAAAATTAGGAATGCAGCTAAGAATATTAGTGAAAATGCTTTATGTTTATTGAAATGGCGGACAGGCTTGTACAAGAATTATGTGAGTGACAGATCATATGTAAATAAGAGTAATGTGAAGAAAGTAGAGAAAGCATTAAAGTATGAACTAAGAAGTTGTGAAATGGAGGCTATGGATAAAATTAGCGAGGATCTGGAAGATGCAGCTAGACAGCATAATAGTAAAATATTGTATTGGCGTGTTAATAAATTTAGAGGGAGTAGTCAATCTGGACTTGTCCTAGTTAAAGCTAGAAATATGGCCACAATTAGTTAAAAGGAAATGAGGAAAATGAGGAAACAATTAGGAAAATGAAAAAGTTGTGACGCCTTGGATGTGAAAGAAGATTTATTTTATGAGAAAGAATTTGTGACCGTACTAAAAGGATTAAAAAATAAATAAGCCCCAGGTGCTGATAGTGTGGTAAATGAGTTACTCAAATATGGTGGCTATGAGGTTAGAAATAAGCTACTGAAGATTATGAACATGATATTTGATAAAGGAGAAGTACTTAGTGGTTATAGGAGCCCTGATTAAAATCCTGTATAAGAAAGGTGACAAGAGTGAGTGTAGTAATTATAGAGGTATTAACCTGTTTTCTGTAGGTAAAATTGTCTTAAATTTTCTGTAGGTATTTTCTGCAGGTAAAATTCTTCTTAAAATTCTCCTCGGTATCTTTGAAAACATGTAGATAAAAATACCATTGTTAATGAAAAACTGCCCGAAATGAAATATATCCTATAGAAATTTTACAAAACTGAGGGGACATTCAATAGATTTTGAAAATGCAGTTCAGTAGCGTAATTTTGTCAAAATCTTGGAGGGGGGCAAATTTGGAGGCTATTTTCCCCCAGTCAAATGAAAAATGAGCCGTGCAGTACCATAAAAATAATCTTATACATAACAAAACTAATCCGCTTCTAAGGATGCTTGAATTATGTAGGCTCGTCTTAGTTTTTACAAGATTTTTGTAGGCCTTAAACTGTAGCTTGGGGGTAGCAAACTGGGGTCTGTTGGGGAATTTGAACCTCTGTCCTATAGCAAATTACTCCCCCAGTAGAGTTTATAGAATTTACTAAAATTCGTGCCATTTCTATTCCAGATTTTACAAAAAAAAATCTTTAGCTTCTCAAAGAAATTATGCTTTCGTTATTTTGCATCTTGGATTTCAATATTTTAAGTGCTCGAATAATTTGGCAGAAAAAGCGTTAAAAAAACAGAAGCGAGTAAAAAAAGTCAATATTTAATAATTACAAGCTACAACTTAAGGCGTTTATTCGCGAACTGGAAAGTAAAATCCAAAGAAAATATGGAGCATTATTATTTTTCCCTATCAATTCAAATTCAATTCAAATTTTTACGCTAATTGATTGTGGTTATGCGGTTGCGTTGAACCAGAGACAAAGAAGAGAAGAAATAATTGCGAGCCCTCAAGGGAAAGGTATTTTCGAGGGGGCTTACGAATCTTTTCAAATCTTTTTGTAATATATAGAATTTTTGTAATAAACTTTATTATTAAGATTAATCGAATCAATAGCTACCATTTTTGAATCAGCTTCAACTGCCAATTTTTCGAAACTTGTTTGTAACTTTTGGTTACTATAGGGTGGTGTTTGTTTGTACTAGGTTGATATAAGGGGTAGCACTTTTTACTAGGTTGCTATAAGGGGTAGCATTTTTGCTAGGTTGCGAGGCTGAAAACCGTAGTACTGAAAAGGAGTGACTTCCAAACTCTGATTATCTATTTTCGACCATGTTGACTCGTATGGTACTCTTTTATGTTTCTCGGCAATTCTACTCTAAGAGCTGCGCCAAAAAATGCCATTGTTGGTGCCGCATGGAACTATACTCGAATTATCGAGATGAATTTACAAAGAGTATGTGCACATGGTCAAGAGCTTTACAATGAGCCATTAAACGTCTCTTTACAATATTACAGCAGCCTGGGACTTCTGCTTGTCAGCTCACGATTTATGAAACTTACTAGGAGGACGGGAGGGAGAGTATACAATAGGGGGCATTTTAAAATTCGAAGGTTTTTCAACCATAGCGATTATGGAGATATAAAAATTAGCTTTTAGATCAGAACTTATACTGCTCTCTGTGATGTTGCAGTATCCCGCTAGTTCTGTTAATCAGTAGACAATTTATGTAAATATTAAGGGTGGCTTGAAGGAGTAATATAGAAGAAGGGGGATTGTATACCTCAGATCTTTGGGGTTTTTAACCATGGAAATTATGGTACTCTTTCCATTCATGCGCTCTAGAAATGGCACCGAAAGTTGACTTTTTGAATGCCGTGTAATGTTTTATGATTTCGTTATCAAATTTATAAGAAGAGGGTAGATGCAAAATTTCACTTTCAAATGAGCCCTTTAACAGTTCTCAATGATGTTGCAGTGCCCTACTTGCGGCTAAGAAAAAAAAATACACGTCAATGCCACCCCATGCAAATCAAGTGGTTTTCCTTGTTGTTCAAAACGGAGGGGGGTGTAATTTTTCCGTGCGGGGTTTTCGATAATGGCATTTTCTATGGTTTACTTTCCATTTCGACCCGAAGCCTTTATGTAATGGGTTTTCAGGATCATTTTTTCAGAATTCATGTAAATTTGTTTTCAAAATAATATTTTACTAACAATATTAATGGAAATAAGAACTGAGAATATTCAAAGAAAATGGAAGTTGGAAATAGTAGAAATAGGATCAGCTACAATTGACAATTCTCTCGCTATAAAGTTCTTTAAAAACTTGTTTTTAAACTTTTGGTTATTATGGGCCTTGGCTCGCTCTTCATTAGGTTGCACCCGTTCCGTGATAGCTGTTCTATTCTATGATATTCAAACGGACTATCAGTTTTACCTTTTTTATATGTTGAAATTCGCCATTCTGTTTATCAAAGTAAATGTTTCATTTACTTGATTAAAACTAATTTCAATGTAGAATTTAGCCATCAAATATACGCTACCCTTTCAAATTTGTTGTTATATGGTACGAATTGTGAGATGTACTCTTTTAGGAGGATTTTGCATAAGTTTCGTTCTCTGGAATAAGCTGAAGAAGTTGCTTTAAAATCAGAATAAGACATTAGATCAAAAACTCCAATGTTACTGAAACGTTTAAAACTTGAATTGTATCATTTGTTTGCATATACATTATTATAATTATTAATTTTCGAAAAGTTGAGGTATTAACTTTACCGTAAAAAAAAAAACATGTTATAGGTATTGATTGTGATTTGTCACTCATTACGGCTTGTAATTGTCTGGTTAGTAAGATTAACGTACATAAGCGCGTAACTACATGAGCGTCGATAATACCGCTTTCATAAAATTGCAGTGGTTCGCCCACTTTCCGACGGATGTAAATCTTGGATCGCCAAGCGTGTTGCTCAGCTCTGCCTTGCTTGGCACATTTTCGTCACGTTTGGTACGCGCTACCTGCTGTGCGTGATTTCTGAAAGTCGGCAATCCCTTATGAAAAATGTCTGAAAGTTGGCAAATGTATGAAAATGGCACTTGGTACAGCCTTGTGTGTAAATTTTGAGTGAATTAGACGACAAGAAATTGGGATAAAAAAGAGTTGCAATTTTAACTGACAAATAGATTGACAAACCCATATTTGAAAAGAGAAAAAATAACGCTATGAAGAAATATAAATAAACTAGACCTACGTTGCCTGAGCAAAGTGAAGTGTTTTGGCAACCTTTTTCCGGCTTCGCCGAATAAAGTGTTGCGAGAGCAACACTTTGGTTTTGTTTCTTTGCTATCGGTTAAACGCTGAAGTTGTCAGCCTATCGAAGCTCTTAAAACGTTATGTTCAAAGAAGAACACGATCAGTAATCACATGATAAAAGGCTATTCCTCAGCGTTGAAAAAACAACAATAACAAAAGAATATCGAAAGAAGGGACTAAATTGACTTTGCAGCCAGTTGAACTTTATCCTTTTCAATCGTAGACATCATGACGGATGAAAACTTGGAACAATATCTTATGTAATCTAGTTGGTATTATAAAGCTATCCGTAACTTTTCAGGATTAAAATACCATAGGTGACACTAATTATTACGAAACTACCTCATTGTTTTACGTTATCGTTTGTACCTGTTGCATAAACACTTAATTTTAGGTTATAGTGAGTATGGGTAGGCTACACCAACTAGAAAAATTTACAAACCCCTCTTCACTGAAGATGATTGTAGCCTAACAGACGATTATTACTTACAAGTCCCCTGAATGTCTTACCATTGAAACCAAATTGGTCTTACCATCAAATACACCGGAAACAAATAATAGGTACACCAACTAGTCAAAGTTGCAAACCCCTTATTGCCGAAGATGATTATGGTCTAACAGCTGACTGTTGCTTACAAGTCCTCTACTTGTCTCACAATTGGTATCGGCCTATTTTTGGTGTCAGTGTGTACCCTAATATTGAAGTTGTCAACCCCTTGAAACTTTCAAATTAGTATATCTCATGAAGGAAGTTTTGTACCAAAAAAATGGATGATATATACTTTGATCAGCTCATCAAGAGCTATCGATTGCCGTTGAAAAAAAAATTCTGTCTGTCTTAGTTCAAAAGTTGATTTTTTTTTTTTTGCCGTACGCCAACTTTTTAGCGTCGCCACTTAGAAAGGAGCAAAGGATAAGCTCCAATTTCTTTAGCAATGACAGGACTTTTAAAGTTTAAGAGGAACATCTGATAACATTTCTCTACCTCAGTCCCAAGTCCGAAAAAACAAATGATAAACCCACCCGAAATCACGGCAACCCTTTCGGACCCGTGGGAAAATGCCGCTTTTTTGCTTCTGTAAATTTTTCTATTTATCACTCAAAGAAGATATATTGGCTGTGGGGCCGGGTAACTGCCGCATATATTTAGCACTTGTAGATTTTAGTCCATCTTCAATTTGAAAGTGGTGCCTGCCTGCTTGCCTGCTAGAACGGAGCTTTCCACTCGAAAGCAGAAACATGGTTTGATGAAACGAAAGCTTGTCTGCACAATTTCAGATACTCCTCTCTGACATAAGCTATATAACTCCACTTCACTTCGCACACCATAGGCTCTGGCTCGTGGACAAGCAAAAACCATCCTTTTTGGCCCCAGGCAAGAGTTCTGCGGAGCTTTCCAAAATTTAATGTCATATTCATCAATCCGGCCTGAGGTCCACATTTTCCGCAAAAACCGCACAGGCTAGACCCTTACCAGTTTCCGGGAATAAGCCGAGATCGGCGGCATCGGAAAAAAAACGGGACAAAACCAAAGTGTTGCTCTCGCAACACAATAAAGAAAAGCAGACTGAGTTATAGCTCATTTATGTAATAGTTTTGATAGTGTAAAATTAATGCTGGTTGAGGTTTCAAGTGGGGCCGCAGGCCTAATTAGATGAAAGGAGACTGTTGCAGGGTCCAAGAATCCCAAAATCCAATATTATCCTATTTCAAAGGGACAAGATTTCAGCATTCACGGTCAAAAAAGATCCTAAGATTTTTTATGAAGGCTTTTTGTATTGGCGTCTATTCACGAAAACGCAGGGGGCTGAGAGTAAAATGAGTTTTTTAAATTCAGGGAGTAGGGGCAGTTTGTTGTTTCTTATTTTTTTTCAAATGAGAATACTAAAAAAGGTTCTTTTTCAATGAAAATTCAAAGAGGCTGCTTCTCAAAATCTACGTAGGCATGGGCGGCAAAAAATTTTAATAGTGAGGCCAATGTTTCCTCGTCACCATGGCGGTACTGGTTTTCTGCCTTCTATGTATTTTCTTTAAAAGTCACTTGTCACTGTCCTAGAGAAGATTAGAATATCTTTTAGTTGTACTTTGGTCTAAAGAAAGAACCAAAATCTTACCTTATGCCTTAATATACCTTAAAATACATCAATATACCCTAGAATACCATAAAGTACCTTAATATACCTTAAAATACCTTAATATACCTTAAAATATAGGAAGTATTTTGCTCCCAGATGTCTAGATGCTATCAGTGTCCAAGTTTACACCAAGACAATTTTCTGTATCAGGAGCTTCGTTCGAGACATCGTGTAAAGTTTTTGTAATGCTTAATGATCCTACACCCTTCCTAATTTATATATCTCTTAATCCCAAGGCTAAATTTCCTATCTTTTAAAGTTCTGTATCTCATCCAAGTTTTCCCTTTTTCATGGTCCACACAGTATTTCTTATTTGTTGAATAAATTGTTTAATTCAGTAAATAGAGAAACGTGGATCACTGTAAAATTGCTAAGGAATGGGATTCATTCCGTTCCCAAGTCCAACAGGAAGATGTGGATCGAGTTTTTTTGGCTTGAGCAAGAATATATTTTATACCACACCCTCGGGTCTGGTATCAGGTAAAAATAAATAAGGGTAGTGTTTTGTAAAAACTCCTATTTTAGTAACAAAATTTATGGGAGGATTGGGTACTCTTGGGAAATTTTTGTTAAAAAATGTTCATTGATGAATCTAAGAGCAAGAAGCTAGCAATTAAACCAACGTCAGGTCATTGTCACATACAGATTTTCAAATCTCACACATCTGAATCTGATGGTTAGAAGCCATCGGTATTTATTGATGCGTATGGCAGAATTTTGAGTGTGGCATAGGAATGCGAGTGCGTGGTTTTACGCAAGGTGACGCATAGATATTTTGTTGTCCCAAACAAATTCTCTCTGAGGCTGTAAAGTACTACAACCTTTAAAAAAATATATATTCAGACCTTGGTTTTACTGTAAGTAAAAATATTTGGATCGTCTAGATTATAGAGTAAGTTCAAAATTTAACTTTAAGGACCCACCAACAACTAGGAGAATGATTGCATGAACACCAAATTTCAATAAATAAGTCTCTGAGATTTGAAAATAAAAATGACTACTTGGATTCAGCTCTGGTCCAGCATACATACGAAAATCCTGACCATTTAGTTCTTTTTGAGGAGGCAACTTTAATATCTACCGTAGATGGCCTACCGCAATCTTTTAAAGAGGCAATTGAGAAAAAAATATATAAACAGAAATTTGGCTAAATCATGTTGAAGGTGCCTTTTACGGACACAGGTTACAGATTTTTGAAAGATTCAATAGGAAGAACTTGGCAATGCGGAACGCATTAAGTTGATTTCAGCTTAGCGTAAAGTCTCGAAGCTGTTTGTATAGGGGCAGTCGGGAATAACCATTACGACATCTTATTATAAAGGGCAATTCTTGGGAATTTTGTGCGTTTTATTGGAATTCTAATGGGAAATGATGCACGAAAATTTCCACTATGGCTCGCTCCTTCACAATTTGTCATTCTGACTGTTACAAATGAAGTGTCATTCTGACTGTTACAAACGAAGCCGAGAGACATGCTACAGAACTTAGTACCTTTTAATAAAAAAAAAAAAAAAAAAAAAAAAAAAAACATAAGGTATTAAGGCTAAGACCTACTTAACGAATGAAACAATTGAACACAAAATAGCCTTGTATAGTTAAAAAAAAGTGCCAATATTATGGGTTATAGTCAAAAGTAAGAGAAAAAACAAGCGGTATCAGTTAGGATATTAGGACAAAAAAATATGATGAATTTTCTTTCGTAAGTTGCAGCCGCACTGCTTTTAAAAAGCGTTAATCATTGTTGCCCCATTGAATTGAGCACTTGGGAGGTTTTTCCTCCCCTCCTGCAACACAAAATTTGAAGTCGTCCCCGATTCAAAATGCCTAAGTGCTTATCAAGTCTGATAGTTTCATTGCATACAGCTTTGGAAAGAATATTTCCATTTTTATTTTTAATATTCTATCATTGTCAATAGCTTTATCATCGTTTCTTGTTTATTAGTTTCTAGAGTTCTATTTATAGTGCTGTTGTTTTTACATGTAATTAGACAATTTTTGCATATTAAAAAATATTTCTGCATCACATTATTTCTTCTAAGAACTTTTTGTTAAATTTCACGTAAATTTGTTGTCAGAAAGAGAACGCTGAGATGGAATATGAGTTGGAATATCTGAAAACGAAACAGAGAATGTTTTGATCCTAGTTTAATTAATTTTCACAATAAATATTTTGCACTAGGCTTTGTTTGAGGTTTGGGTCTCAGAACTCCTCCATGCCACTCCTTCATGCCCAATCACAGGATCTTCATATGAGGACTCTGCTATACTAACAAGCATACCCTCGTTAGACTCTGCCACTTAGAAAGAACATAATGGTCATTCCTATTTATTGAATTGTAATGAGGTATCCAAACAATGAAGTACATTCAACAAAGTTATAAAGAACAAAGCTGTTGAAGCTCCTTTCTTGATATGAAGCCATCATCATTGGTATCAATGATTTCTCCAATCATCCCTGTAGTCACTTTTACATTTTCCGTTGGGCTCTCTTGCATCTCGGCAAGCCAAATGTCTGAACGCTGTCTAAAGAAAAGAAATACGATTCAAATAAAATCAAAACAAGAAGAACAGAAGAGCTATTGGAATTGTCAGGGAAATGATATCATACCCCTGTGCATCAGTATGGCTTTAGTCATTCTGGCATTAGGCTAATATTTTGGAAGGCACGGCTCATTGAATCTCCCTTTAACAAGTTTATTTTATTAGAATACTTCAACTGTCAGCGTTACAGCAATACTGTGAATCAACAGATGCGAAATTTATTCAACTGAAGACGAATAAGTAATTTAAGATTTGACACAATAACTTTTCGATGACACGCATAGGAAGAATACCTTGTGACGGCGCTATGGACTGAGCCGTTCCTTTTAATCGGTTGTGCTTAGGTTCAAACCTGCCTGTTGCAAGGAGATTGGGTTACGCTATTATTAAAGTTGTTTTATTTTAATTCGTTTTAAAACTTTCTTCAGAGCAATTCTTGTTAGCCTGTAAGAATAAAATGTAACCTAAGACCCTTCAATATTAACTGTTTTGCTTTTTTTCCGTTTTTGGCGTTTGCTGACAGACCTATTCCAGTACAATAACCAATGAGATAAGTTTTACTGAGACAGCACATAAGACAAGATATACTAATTTTGTTTGATAAGGCATTTTAGCCATTTTTAGCAGAGACAGTTTAGCAGATTATTCTTTTATGGATTTATTTTGTAAGTTGCTAGAGAACAGGCTGGTGAAATGTTACCAACCTATTTTCGGCAATGGGCAAATGAGGCGATTTGTACTCATTGAGAATTTTGTTTCTCTGTTGCAACAGGCGAGAAAGTTATAAACAAACTATTAAAAAACCTAAAAATCACGTACCCATTTAGGTGAAACTGGTTGGTAATTTCTGATTTCTATTTATTAACCTGAAGGCTTTAGACCAAACCACATCAATTTAAATTATTCCTTGTTGTGTCAAACTTGTCAACGTTGCAGCAGAGGTACGTATACAGAAGGGAACTGTGATTTTTTATGACTGTGACTAACTGTGACCGTGACTGCAGCTACTTGTGAAGACAACTGCGACTACTTGTGTCGGTGACCCCGAATACTTGCGTTGGTGATTGTTACAGCTTGTGACTGCAATTACTTGTGTCTCCGACTGTGACAACTTGCATCTGCTACCTTTACTACTACTCTAATTGCGACTGTTATTTCTACTGCTACTGGTACTGTTACAGCTACCGCTACTAGCTACCACTACTACTACTACTGCTATCTGCTACTACCGCTATTGCTACTGCTAATATTGTGCTAAATCAAAAAGTTTTAAGTGTATCCAGGTTGTCAAGAGGGCTGATTTGCAATACCTAAGGAATAGCTAAGGCTCTTAAGTTGGAAAT
Organism: Artemia franciscana; assembly: GCF_032884065.1. NCBI lineage: Eukaryota > Metazoa > Arthropoda > Branchiopoda > Anostraca > Artemiidae > Artemia > Artemia franciscana. Next base: position 38,520,226 of record NC_088871.1, read on the forward strand.
TCTAGGAAATGTTAAACTGCAAGACACTATGTACATCCAGGTGCTCAAAAGGGTGTATCTGCAATATCTCAGGAGCTGCTGAGAGCATTGAGTTGAAACTTTCCAAGAAAGGGGATTGGGAATTTGAACTAAAGCAAAAGGCACTATTTGCACCCAGGTTGTTAAAGGAGCGTATATGCAACATCACTGGAACAGTTAAGGGTATTCAATTGAAACTTCTAAGAGATCTTGAGGATCTACTGCGCTAAATTAAATGGCACTGTATGTAACCAGATTGTCAATTCAGTATATCTCGGGAACTGTTAAGGGTTTAAAGTTGAAACGTTCAGAGAATTCTGAGATGGATGTTGAATCTATTCAAAAGACACTGTGTGCATTGTCTTTGTCAAAATGACCTATCTGCAAAATCTATTAAACAGTTAAAACCATTAAGCTGAAACTTGCAGCAAATGTCGATTGGGATGTTAAAGCAAATCAAAAGACACATATCCAGGTTGACAAAAAGGCTGTATCCGGAAACTATTGAAATGACGAAGGGTCTTAAGTTGAAATTTTCAGGAAACTTCGAGGGGACATTTTAATAAATCAAAATACACTAATCGCATCCAGGTTGTCAAAAAGGCATGTACAAAATCTAAGAGAGGGGCTCGAGCAATAAGATGAATCTACTCAGAGATAATTAAGGTATTAAGCTCTAACTTTCTGGGAATGTTGAGAGGACTGTTGAACTTGATCATGAGACATTATATGCACCCGGGTTGTCAGAATGGCATGTTTCTACACCACGCCAAGTAGTTGTGCTACGGCTGTGACCATGCAAGTAGTTGCGGCTGCGAGAACTTACGATTGCGACTGTAACTGCTTGTGACTGCGACTATTTGTGCCTTTGACTACTTGCGACTACTTACGAAACTGGAGCTACCACCGCAACTGTAACTGCAACTACTTACGTTTGCAACTGCGACTGCTCCCGACTGCGACTACTTGCTACTTCTTATACTGCTACTCTATCTGCGACTATGACAGCTACTGCTACTTCTACTACTTCTGTTATCGTTTAACTAGGCCAGAAGAGTCTAAGTGCAAACAAGTTGTCAAATAGACTGACCTGCAATATCGTAGGAATGGCTAAGGTTATGAAGTTGAGAATTTCAGAAAATGTTCAAGTAAATGCTGAACTAAATAATAAAGCACTCCGTGAAATTCAGGTGCTCAAAGTGTTATCTGACGCTATATCAAAACTCTATATAAAGCTGACGCTATATCAAAACGATATAAGAGTTGATGCTATATCAAAATGCTATGTAGAGCTGACGCCTATATCAAAACGCTATATAGAGCTGATGCTATATCCAAACACTATATAGAGCTGCAAAGGGCATTAAGTTGAAACTTTCTGATAGTGTTAAGGCGGATGTTGATATAGATCAAAGGCACTATATATGTTGGCACTATATAGATGTTGAGCAAAGGCACTATATATATCTAGGTTGCTTAAACAGAGCATTTGCAACATCACAAGAATGGCTAAGGGTGTTCAAATGAAACTTTATGGTTATTGCGTGGGGAATGTTTCACCAGACCAAAAGACATCATATATACTTTATGCATATTTCCAATGATGGTGTCTTTAGTTTTGGATCTTAAATTATAAAATGGCTGACTCTCATGGAGAATAATGACATTAATGATAAAGTCATATATTTTTAAAACCAGCTTGAAACAAAATATTTAGACTCCTTCCCTGAGGAGAAAGTCAAAACAAGCTATAGCGACAAATCGTACATTACAAGTGAATTGAAAAAAAAAGAGTAGAATTAAAATGAATCTTCTTAAGCATAGTAAAACGCCCGTGGCTACCTCTCTTGGTAAACATATAAAAAGGAGATGTGTAAATCTTTTTTTTGGATTACAAAAAAAAATCAAGGATTTGTTTTCTACTGAGCCAAAACAAAGGTATAATAGAATAAAAAAGAATTGTGGGGAAACAAAAAATAATAGTCATTTCCATCTCCAAGAACAGTCCTTAGATACAGCCAATGATCTTGACAAATTCTTTTCTTCCATAGAACAAAGCCTCCCTCCCATCTCTATAGACAGCCCTTATAATTTGAACGCTTTCAGTTTCCCTGTTATTTCGCCCTTAAACGTGGAAACAAAATTAAGAGTGCAGCACTTGTCTGCTAGTACTTCTATCGAACTAGTTAAAGCCTTCGCTGACAGTCTTTTAAAACCTTTGTCCTTACTTTTAATTAAATTACCTCAACTGGTAAAAACCAAATACTAATTACCTCTACTTGTCGGAAATTAGGTTTTGTTACTCCCGTCAAAAAGAAAAGTAGCAGGCAAGATTTTAGGGGGTTTCCACCCCATTACGCTTACTCCTGTTTTCTCCAAACTAATTGAAAGCTTTTTAGCTGAGTGGTTGAAAGTAAAGATAATATAAATTGGTGACCTTAGGAAATTTGGAAACTTACGCTCTACATAAACCACACACTATCTTCTTCATATTTAAAAGCTTTTTAGCTGAGTGGTTGAAAGTAAAGATAATATAAATTGGTGACCTTAGGAAATTTGGAAACTTACGCTCTACATAAACCACACACTATCTTCTTCATATTTTTTGGACAAAATATGTACCCTGGAAAAACCAAATACCTGGTTTGATATTATAGCAGCAGACATAAGAAAAGCTTTTGATTTAGTCAACCACAAGACATCGATAGAAAAATGTCTCAATGAATTTCAAGTTGACCCCTTTTTAATTAGAATAATTTCATTTCTCTTCTATAAAGAAACAAAGTTGTCAAATACCTTAATGTATATTTGAATCCCCTCCTAATTTACTATAGTGTGCCCCAGAGAACCTTCTTAGGTCAAAGTTTATTTCTGTGTAGTCCAATGGATTATCCTGGATTATCGTAATAACGATATGACACTCAATCCTTACAGTCAACAATTTTAATAATTTCGTGAAAATCAGTAGTATGTTAAAGGTGGATCCGGGGCTTACACCCTTATTTGGGCACTAATATTTGTCTATATTTGGGTCATTGACCTACTGAGATGAGCATACTACAATAGAGGTATATCATTAGCGTAATCCAGCCGACATCTTATTTTCAAATACCCGTCTGAAGATGATTAACGAAAGAAAGTAAACTGCTTCATTTGATTTCAAACTGGACTAATAGAATTTATGATATAGTATTGAGCTTTACATGACAGCATCTATAGCGTAGGCTTAGCGTAACCGTTTGCATCATCATCTTCATGGGAATGAGTGATTATATTAACACTGCTTTTAGAGGGAACTTATGGTCATCCCTCTCCCAACCTCCAGGGCACCAATGCCCCTCCCCCTTTTTGTGTACTTATTTTTTTCTTTATTTTCTTGTTTAACTCTAATTTTTTTTAGTTTTATTTTATTGGAAATTTTTCAACTGTTTTTTTTTCACGTCTTAAAATGACCAGAAATATACTGAAAAAAAAATCACTTTTGATATTTTCGAAATACAAAGTGAAGATGATAATGATATATTAGTTTTGATTTTTCCTATTAGAAAAATAATGTTTATACTGACATTTTTCTTTTTTTTACTTAGTTTTTTTTTAACTTCATTTGTTAAAATGACATTATTGGACATGATACGCTAGATATGGTAAACTAGAGTCTGAAATAGGGGAATAGGTTTTACTGAATTCTGAGAGGGATGAATTTATCAAGATTCAGTCAATTAAGACATCAAGATTCATGTCTTTTTAAGACATGGTATGCTAGAGTCTGAAATAGATGAATTGTCTTTTTTTCAAGCTTCAGTCAAATTCAGACACTACTGTCAGCTCCTAAGCGGTACACTAGAGTTTGAAATAGATGAATTAGGTTTTTGCCAAAGTCTGAGAAAGACTAAATGGATTCTTTTAGAGTTAGAGACATGTGAAGTGGGGGATTCATCAAGATTCATTCAAACACGAACAATACTAGCATTTCACAAGTGGTATACTACAGTCTTAAATAGATGAATTAGATTCTTACGAGGGTCTGAGAGAGATGAATCGGATTTTTTACAGTTAGAGACATATGAAGTGGAGAATTTTTCAAAATTACGTCAGATACAGACACTACTACCAGCTCACAAGTGATGTACTAGAGTCTGAAATTGATGAATTAGGTGTTTGCCAAAAGCTGAGAGATGAATCGGATTCTGTTTAGAGTTGAAGACATATGAAGAGGGAATTTATCAAAGTTTATTACAAACAAAGACACTAATATTAGCTCCCAAGTGATATATTTGAGTCTGAAATAGGTGAATTAGGTTTTTAACACAGTTTGAGAGAGATGAATAAGATTCTTTTTGGAGTTACAGACATATGACATGGAAATTTATAAGGATTCAGTCAAACACGGACTCTAATATCAGCTCACAACTGGTGTAGTAGAGTCTGGAATAGATGGATTATGTATATACCAGAGTGTGAGAGCGATGAATCGGATTCTTTTTAGAGTTGGAGATATATGAAGTGATAATTTGCCAGAATTCATTCAGACACAGACACTACTACTAACTCAAGTGGTATAAAAGAGTCTGAAATCGATGAATTAGGTTTTTAAAAAAGTCTGAGAAAGATGAAATGGATTCTTTTTAGAGTTAGAGATATATGAAGTGGGAATTTATCAAAATTCAGTCAAACACAGATAATAATAACAGCTTTTTACCAACAAAAATTCGATTCGTGTCTCTCGGACTTTGGTAAAAACTTAATCCACCTATTTCAGACTCTAGTACACCACTTTTTAGCTGATATTAGTGTCTGTGTATCACTGAATCTTGATGATTTCCAACTTCATATGTCTTAAGCCCTAAAAAGAATCCATTTCATCCTTCACAAAGTTTGGTCAAAAACCTAGTTCATCTATTTCAGACTCTTGTATACCACTTGTGTTCTGATGGTAGTGTCTATGTCTAACTGAATCTTGATGAATTCCCACTTCATATGTCTCTAACTCTAAAAAGAATGCATTTCATTGTTTTCAATCTTTGGTAAAAACCTAATTCATCTATTTCAGACTCTAATATACCATTTGTGAGCTGATAGTAGTGTCTGTGTTTCACCAAATCTTGATAAATTCCCACTTCATATGTCTCTAACTCCAAAATGAATTCGATTCATTTCTCTCAAACTTTGGTAATAAACCTAATTCATCTATTTTGGTCTCTAGTATACCAATTATGAGCTAGTAGTAGTGCCTATGTCTGACTGAATCTTGATAAGTAAATACTTCATATGTCTCTAACTCTGAAAAGAATCCGATTCATCTCTCTTAGAATTTAGTAAAAGCCTAATTCATCTTATTTAGACTCTAGTATCCTAATAAAACGAATGAAAAACACAATAGAAAAGAATTGTTTTTGTTTGTTCGTTTCGATTTAAATAAACGAATAAAAAAAGACACACAGTGTTTTTGGTTTGATTTAACATTCCCTTCTCCCCAACATTAACTGAAAGTTAGAATTTTTTTGTTTTTAGCTGCTCCTGAGATAAAGCAGATACGTCTTTCACAAACTAGATAGAGTAACTTTCGTCTTATTTAGTTAAATATCCCCCTTAAACTGTCTTGAAAGTTTCAATTTAATACCTTTAGCCGTTCCTGAGATATTGCTAATACGCTCTTTTAGCAGCCTGGATGCACATGATGTATTTTTTTAAAATAAACATTCCCTTCAACATTCTCTGAAAGTTTCAATTTAATATCCTTAGCTGTTCCTGAGGTTGTTGCATATACTTATTTTTGACAACCTGAATGCACAAAGTGCCTCTTGAATCGGTTCAACAGCCTCCTCAGCATTCCCAACAAAAATTAATTTAAAACCAATGGCCATTCCTGAGATATTGCAGTTTTGCCTTTTTGGCGTCCAGGATGCAAGTGTAACTTTAGTTTTTGTTCTGCATATCCTTAAAGTTCCCTCAATGTTTGAACGGAATAGCGTATTCTATTCCTGAGATGCTTCAGACACGCTTTTTTGGCAACCTTGATAATCAAACTGTCTTTTGGTTTAGTTCAATCTTCCCCTTAACACTCCCTGAAAATTTTCTCTTAAACGTTGTAATTAATTTTAATTATAGTGAAAATGATGTTTATCAACGGATACCCTTATCCGTGGAAATGATGACTATGAATAATCTTTTACATTCAAACCACCCACCCTCCTAATAATTGTTCGAGGGGTACATTTCCAATGGCTGCAAGACAAGGTAAAGGTTTAAGGGGTGCCCTCCTTCACATTTAAGAGAGCCATGGAACGAACAGCTCGTAGCAACAAACGTTCTTGTGCTCACCAACGTTCCATTTATGTAGACACTGATTTATCCAAACAAACTGTGTAGTATACATTTTTCATAGGATAACCTCTTGGCTGCACTTAGTTTTTCATTGTTAGATATTTTTTTACAATGACATGTAAATCTATAAATATGGAAGTCAAATCCATGAAATAGTCTTCACTGGAATAAATTTGAAAACGTACGTTTTCTGAGAGCGGGGGTTGCGGAAAAAATTGCTGATAGTAACCATGTTTTATACTCACGTTGACATTTTCCGCACTGAAAAGATTTAGAGATGAGTTGACTGAAGGATGAGATGCTTTACGTGGTAGACTTGCCAGATCTAGGAAAAGAAATCCTTTCTCGATCTAACAATTTTTACTTTTGGTTTGTTCTTCTTCTTTGACAGAAGCAATGTTTTACGCTTCCGATCTGAGTTGAGACTGAAGTGTGATGTGGTGTTTCTTGTCCCTTTTAAACTTTTTTCACTTTGCCGTGAATTCAATAGCTCGCCGAGGGATCGTTCGCCAGACCTGAGATTTTGTAAAACACTTTTTCTAGAATCCATGCCAGAGTGTAGTTCCCAGAGAGCCTCAATTCTGTACTTTAAAGGATGCAAAATCCGCAGCAACCGGTCCAATATATTTCTGAGCAAGGGGTAGTGCAGGACGAAACATCTTAGCAAACCAATTGCTGAGACCGTAATTTCACACTGATGAAAGACCTCTGTAATAGTCCATTCCATGATCCAATTGTCTTCATCCAAGAGTAGCAACATAGCAATCAATATCAGGAAAAACAAAGTTTCTTTTATTAGCCATTTGACTTAATGGATGGAAAATGACATTTAATCACTGCAAAACCTTTTGTTATTGCTAGAGGATCGTCCAATTCACTTATTGATGTTAACTGACAGAGCTCCAAACACGAAATGTTAACTGGAATATATTGAAGGTGCTTTGTATTATAATGGTGAATGCGTTCATGAGTGGTTTTTTGTTCAAGAATACGTAGAAGGGCGTATTGGTATTGCCAACTCTTGATGTCTCGACAAAGGATGCAAAGAGAAAAATAAAGTTGTCAAATGAGAAGCCGGGTGCATAGTCAGCATAGATAACATGATCCTTGCCACTGAAGTTTTTGCTTTAATATTACGATCTTTAAAACCAAAAACCTCACGCAAATTCTCATTAAGGCAAATCCTTTGATTCTCAAATGAATTGGTAATGAAAATTATCCTCTGTTCTGTTGAATAGTTGAATTTGAAGCCACCCTTTTTTCGACTCTTGCGGGGTATGATGGCAAGGGGTAATCATCGGATTCAAGATTTGCCACCAAAGCCTCACTGGAGAAGTCAAAGGGTCTAACTTTTATATCATATGTACGTTCCTTTTTCGGGATATCGTATGTATTTTTAATAATACAATCAACAAGAGCAACTTTAAACCTTCCCTCGAATTTGATTGGGAGAGTTTTGTCCAAAAAGCACTTGTTTTATTCAAGTCATCATAGAGGGTTTTAGAGACAGTGGATATGAATGTCATATAGAAATCCTTAGTTAGGAATCATTATAGAGGGTTTTAGAGACAGTTGGTATGAATGTCAAATAGAAATCCTTAGTCACTGCGAACGTCTTCAGTGGCAATCAAAGAATCAAAATCAGAGTTGTATTCTAGCAAGCAAACAAGGAAGCTTCTCTTACCCTTGCGGTTCCGAGTCATTTAACATCTTCAATTTGATATATGCCATTGACTTTTATTTTTTGTAATTCATACTCGTAAAAAACCCCAAGAATTTCATAATAGTTCGTATCACGTAGACGATACGTTATAGATTTAGCGTCCTAGACTTTTGACATTTTAAAATGTTCAGTTTAACACAAATTATTCCCCTTTTCGAAAATGTTAGTGGCTCGATTGATTCCAACTCTATCACCAACATTAAATTTCCCCTTCTTCACAAGCTTTTCATGGGAATATTGTTGAAGGAAAATTTCGAGTGTTTTGTTGCTATGATGAACTTCAAGAAGACTAAGATTGGACAGGCATCAATGAGGATGTTGAATGTAAATCAACATGATTTTATATAAATCTTGAATTGAAGCAATGGTATTTTTCAGTGTACATATTGTACATATTCACAATATATATTGTTCATATATACATGTGTGTACATATACACATATCTCGAGATTAAAAGTCGAATTGTTCTTATCAATTGTTCAGCCAATGCTGCTTTTATCGGGCTATGACTGTGGTAGAATATTGCATTATATTTCAGTAAAGCCTTTTTTACATGTGGATTAACAAATTCACTTCCACTATCTGTTTTAATTTCTTTTTAAAAATCTTGTTCAAAGGTAGATTAAAGTGCTTTTGGCAACTTCATCGCCTCTATTTGAACGCAGTGGAATGGTGTATGCATAGTGACTTAATACACTGATTGCAAGTAAAGTATACTTGTACGGGTTATTGTGACGTCTTTGAATCTCCTCTAGAGTCAAAAGATCTCTTTGCAATATATGCAATAGAAAAACGGTTTTAGTATTTCGATAACAACTTCCACGAACCCTATGATTTCGATGAAGAGTGTAACTGGGTTTGTTCTGTTGATACTCTGTCGCCAACTTCTTTTCAACTCCAGCGAGTCGAGCAAGTTTGTTTAAGGAACTTAAACTTCCCGCTTCGCCAGTATTTTCATAAACATGTTTCAAAACTTGAGTCATTTTGAACGTAAGTGCAGTGTGGAGTGACCGCTACCCTTTTGCATAATAAATGTATTGGAAAGACGCTTTCGTTTAATACCCTCTAAATAATCACCCCCACTTGGTGTGCTTTTCGATAATGATATTTCTTTTTTATATTTTTCCATATTCCCTTAATCGATTTAAAATGTGTTTATTCTCAATAAGACTTTTTGGAAAGTTTGGTGAATTTAAAAATCTATACAAATGACTATCAAATGATATTTTACACAGCCATTTCGTTTCAGCAAACAAGGAATTTTTGTCCACCATTTTCTATAGGCAGAATCGTTAGAAAGACTAAACGTCTATTGATTTTCCTAGGAACAAAGGCTTATTACTAAACATAGGGTGTACCGCTGTTTCCAGGTAACAGAAGCGTCACCTATTTGAATATTTTGGCCCTATATCTAAGGGTCGTTTTCAGCAAAGAAAATAATAAACAATTACACACTTACAATAAAAGTTCTTGGTTAAAAATCTATTTTTTAAAATAGCCTATGCATTTTACAAGCTAAAAAGGTTCATTCATTTCACTAACTGTATTTATTAAAAACTGGAATAATTTCTTATTGTGATGTTTGCCTTCTCTGCAGCTAATCTTGTAGTTCTTTTGGGATTGGGCTTGTTTTTATTCGTCCCTATTTTTGTTTTATTTTGAATTAGATTATTTTCTATAATTAATTGTGAGTACATAGGGTTGAGTGTGTATTCACCCAAGTCTCTATTTAGGGAAGTATTATTATTTAAGTTTCGTTGGATTTTGATTGCCTCGCGGGCAGTTTGTTGATTCCTAGGTCATTGCTAATTAGAATTGTTTCGTCAAATAGACTATAATGGTTTGGATTTTCAAAAATATGATTGCTTAAAGCTGAATCGAAAGATATGGAGCTGTTTTTAGATTTTAGTACTTTTTCAATACTTTTTTTGAGTTGCTGTAATCTTGTTTCGAAATTTTGGTTGGTTCGACCAGTGTAATATTTTGCACAACTACGTGGTGTTTGATACACCCTTCTTAGACGAGTAACTGGGGTTTTATCCTTACCAGAATTGAGAAGATTCATTATACTTAAATTACTTGTGAAGATAAAACGTAAATTATTTTTTAAACAAACTTTTTTCACTTTTGAAGTAATTTTCGGAATATAAGATAGGTAAATCGTGCTTGTGGGTTTATTCGAATCGTTTACTGGTGTGGGATTTAAGGCTTTAGAAGAATGCATCTTTAATCTTTGAGCAATAAAAGTATTTATGAGAGAAGTTGGGTACCCGTTGCAAAAAAGTATGTCTGTAATAAAATTTAATTCTTTTTTAGCTGTGTGTGTAAACGGTGAAAATATTGACTGATGAACAATTAGGATCATGTCCTTACTTGAGGGGGGGGCTGAAGGTGTTTACTTGGCCCTCGTATGTTTTTAGCCATAAAGATCAAAGAAAACAGGATTTGGTGGGCCCTGAAGTTTTTTTCCTAGCCCTTATAGGTTTTTAATAAAACCACTCTTTATGATGTAACATAAATCCTGAAATGCTGAAATTTGGCGAGCTCCTGAAGGTTTTAAAGAATCAGAGAAATTATTATGTAAGAACCAAGCCCTATGATGTAACATCCAAAGAAATCCTGATTTGACGGGGCCATGAAGGTTTTTAAAACGCTCTTTTAGGTAACATTTGCATAATTAAATATTCCCTAGTTCATAACAGTCAAAAGTAAACATTCCTCATTACGTAGGTGTACCATACCATTACAGGCGCAGTATGGTATAGCTTAAGACCCAGGTGTGCGTAATAACGGCTTGAGGGACAGGTAGCCTCCTTTTTACACCCGCTATGGCTGCTTTCAAACAGATTGAGGCATCACTACTAAAATTCTTTGGAAATGTTATATTACTGGCTTTGTTTTTGCGTAAATGTGCATAGTATAACTTATTTTGCTGAACCGTACTAAAAATTAGAGTTTCAAAAATTCAGCCACTTAATAGGAAGTAAATTAGGCAAGGCCTTAAGGCAAAGACAAAGTTTTTGCCTAATATGGAGTAAAGAATTTGAAGTTGATTAACCTGCTCTTAGAAGTTATAAAAGAAGGTATTTTTGAATTTTATAATGTTTTCTTCTGGAGCAGCCAGCCACTACAACAGAACCAAGAAATCCTTTTACATATAAAATGGGGTATTTTTAATATTTTGGAAAACATAAGCCAAAAATTACCAATATTAGCAAAATTCAATCAATGCTCACCATCAGACTTTCACGTAGCCAAAAGCCACAGTATAAATATTAAACAGTAGTGAAAATTTGGTTCAGAAATGGGACACATCACAGCGTTCGGAAAGGGAAGCTACTAAGGGCGTTCACCCCTCCCCTTATAGCTACCTAATAGGAGTTAAAACTTTAGCTACCTGTGTTCAATTTCATTTGGAGTGCTGTCACTTCTCTTCCCAAAGCCTCTTGCTGTAGCTAGTCCAAGCGTCTTGAAACCACCTCTTCTTAGCCTTAATTCACCTGTTCGCTCAGAATTAATCTGTTCAGAAAATATTAGAACAATGGTAATCAGTAATGCCATTAAAACGATTCTGGAAGTACCATTTATCATCTAGAAATAAATTTTGTGAATTAGATTTTCAACAGCAAGACGAGAATTTAATGGGAAAACAGTAATTAACTAAGCTGTGAAAAAAACCTCTGGTGTCTTAGAACAGAAGAAATTTTGTTTTTATATATATATATATATATATATATATATATATATATATATATATATATATATATATATATATATATATATATATATATATATATATATATATATATATATATATATATATATATATATATATATATATATATATATATATATATATATATACATATATATATATATATATATATATATATATATATATATATATATATATATATATATATATATATATATATATATATATATATATATACATATATATATATGTGTGTGTGTATATAAATATATATATATATATATATATATATATATATATATATATATATATATATATATATATATATATATATATATATTATATACACACACACATATATATATATATGTATATATATATATATATATATATATATATATATATATATATATATATATATAGTACCAGGAAACCGGCGGCCTTACTGCCGGGCCCCAGCACTCGGCAAAGTCGTATAAACTTCAGATGGAGCTCATTTGATTTAAAATTGGGAGTTATAGTGCCCTTTTAAAAGTCAAAGTAATTTGAAAGTAACCACCCCCTCCCCCTCCACACTCACCATTTCCCTTAACATCTCTAATCAAAATTTGGAGATCAGCGTAGTTGAAGAGTCCGACACTATGTCTGTGAGGAATACCACCCCCTATAAAACACAATAAAACACAAGATCGTCGTGTTTTCCCGAGATGCATCAAATAAATATTTTGAGACTTGTATTCTATTCAAAATAGTCCAAATATCATATAACAAGGCTTTTGAGATTGATACAAACCACCAGATCTTAAGAGCGAGGTTTGTAATTTATTCCCCTTGGGTATTTAAGGTTCTTATGGAAAGGATGGTTGCATAAACTTTAGAGGCGGGTCATTTGGTTGAAATTTAAAGTTCTAGTTCCTTTTATAGAGTCAACAGTGATGGAGCTCAACTAACCCCCCTCCAACTACCCCTGTGTTCACCAAATGTATCTGATTGAAATTGTGTAATGACGATTTTGTTTGAAATACTCGAAAGAACATATAACAATGCCTCGAAGGTAGGAACAACCCCATAGAGCCCTGGAGCAAGGGCTTTAAGTTACGCCCTGGGGGCATATAAGGTTCTTATGGAATAGGTGGTCGCATTAAATTCAGATGGATCTCATTTGATTTCAAATTGGAAGTTATAGTTCCCTTTTTAAGAGTCAACGTGATTTGAGAGACCCCCCCCCCCCACGCCCATCATTTTCCATAACCATCATCCGAACAAAGTTTTGGGACATCAATTTTTCATGATTGTTTAAAAGCTCAGTAATATTGTGTTTGGGGAAGTCAACCTCCCACCTCCCCCGCGGCCTCCGGCCAGGGCCTGCAAGTTATGAATTTTTTTATTGTTTACATATAGTTTATGTTATTGAGAAGAGGTATGTATGTTTGACTTCTACTTTCCCAAAATACGAAGGGCATTAAGATGAACCTTTGACGGAATGTTTAGGGGAGTTTTAAACTAAATCTTAACATGTTATGTGTGTATGGGTTGTCAAAAGGGTGTCCCTCAGAAATGACTGAGTATATCAATTTGTAATTTTCAGGAAATGATAAGGGAGATGATCAATTGACCAAAAAGGCAATATTTGCACGCTACTACTACTACAGCTACTGCTGCTTCTACTGCTACCACAAGTACTATTACTACTACCACTACTATCACTAAAACTAATACTACTGTAGCGAGTGCTACTAAGGCTGAGGAGATTGAACAAAATATCTGAGAAAATGTAGAGGGGAAATTTGAACTTAATCAAAACAAACTATGTGTATACTGATTGCTGGTACAGGCGTATAGCAATATTTTTGGAAAGGTTTATCATACCAAAAGGAAACTTCAGGGGCATAATGAGTGGGATGTTCGGTAGACCAAAAGGCAAAATGTACCTGTTACTACTGCTATTAATGCTGCTGCTACTACTGTTGCTACTACTGCTACTAAACTACTCCAACTACTACTTCAATTGCAACAGCTTATCAAGGCGAAAGAGCGTCAAAAGCGAACATCAACAATGTTTTTGGAACGGCTTAACGTGTCAAGGTGAAACTTCCAAGACATCATGAAGGCGAAGTTCAACTGACCAAAGGGCAATATGCATACGCTACTACCGCTAATAATACTACTGCTACGACTTCTGCTAATACTACACTAACGCTATAACAACTATTACTACCACCGAAACTGAAACTACTGTGATAATAGTACTATTAAGGCTCAATCTATGCAGGTAAAATTTGAGAGAATATTAATGGCAAATTCGAACTAACAAAATAGACTATGTGCATTTAGATTGTCAAAATAGCGTATATTAAAATTTGGTTTGTGTATTAAGTTGGAACTCTCAGAGAATATTTAAAGGGGATGATCAATTTACCAAAAGACAGCATGTGCACACTATTAATAATACTACTGCTACTGCAACAATTTACTTGTTCCACTACTACTATTACTATTGTTGCAATTACTACTTCTTTTGCCAATACTTCTAAGGTTAAGGGCATTAAGGTTAAAAAAATGTTTTCACTTTTATAACTTTAATAAATCAAATATTATTAACATAGCATTTTTTCAGTAAAGTGTAAATTATGTTCTTGCCTTAGGAAGGTGTTGGGGTTTTGAGCCCTACTCATGTTCAATTTCTGCTTGTTTTTACTCGGTTATTTATAGTAATTTCTGTTCGTTTTGTGTTTCATTTATTTATCGATGCTGACTTGTGGTAGTTTTACGCTTGGTAGATTATTTGATTTAATTTTTACTCGTTTTCGGTTTAATAGAATTCTCTACTTTTCTTTGAAAAACTTATGTTGTAGAAAACATTTTAGTAAAACTGTAAACGAGCTACAGTTCTTCTATTCCAAAATAAACCTGCTTGACTCCTTGAGATTTCCAAGTAAAACAAAATGAAGCAGAAAATTGAGGTGAATCTTTTACTCTCAATAGGGTTCTTTTGTTTAATCTCAGTAGGAAGTAAGGTGGAAATGGGTCTCCCTTGATTTGGAATAGATGGTTTCCTGTTTTCAACCCTTTCTTCTACACGAAATCGAAGCTCCTCCACTCTCAAATCGAGATGATTCGCACTTTTTTTCTATTTTAATAAGTCAAATTTATCAGTTGAGATACGGGCTAACGTAAAAGGATCATTCTGTTGCCAAGCAGCTGGGACGGTAGGTTTCAAGATTTAAGATATAAGCAGGATTGTATAATTGTTAGTTTAATTTTTAGAGCCCAAAATTAGAAAATCATTGGGAAAGCCTTTTAATTAGCTTTCATTAACATTCAATCGGACTAAAAAGTGAAATTTTGTTTGAAATTCTTTCACGTGGTTAGTCAATGTAGAGAATATTCAAGAAATAGAAGTTTATAAAAATACACGTTCCTTAGAAGGATAAGTTTGACCACAATCTTAATAACTAAGGAATGCTGAAAATAAGTAATGAAATGTAGATTGACGGTTTAATATATGTATATTGATATTTATTGCTGAAAGTCTCAGCAATTCTGGATATATTAACGTTAAAAAAAGAGGAAAATTTTAAAATATATTTTGTTTTCAGTAAGGCGCAAATGGCGTTCTGGCATGGTCCAACAGAGGACAGAGTCAAGCCCATAGGTAGTAAACAAATTAACACGGCGAATAGCAGAAAAAAATTGTATGGTTATTGGGAGAATTATTTGAGGGAAGTAGGACGAATTATGCAAAAAAAAAACAATTAGAGTAAAAAAAAGTCAAAACCGATTAAAAGACTTGAAAATAATAATACCCATGGTCATGCGTCGCACGCGGCTAATTTTAGGCTACAAGCTGATATTTTTGTGGCTTAGCATATCACTTTGGTCCTGAATCCAAAACGCTGTTCGAGAATCAAAACTAAATAAATTATAACAAATAATATAACTAAATAAAGCTAAATAAAACTAACAAAACTAGATAAAAACAAGTTGTATTATATTTTTTACCGGCTAATTTGGAGGAGAGATATCAAGGGGTTCACGAATCGGTGTCACATGAAGAAATTGCCCAACACCTTTTGCATTAGTGAAGCTTAAAAGTTACCAAAAGATACTTACCAAAGCTTCAAAAAGATGCTTTTTGTGTGCGTGTGTGGGTATATTTGGTTGAAATAATAATTAATTCAAAAGTTGGTCATGTGTATTAAAATTGTCGAACTTTGATTTTAAATAGAAATTTTTCGGTGAAAATAATTCAAAGATGCTAACTTTTAAATCGTCGTTTCGAAAATTTTTAAATCTGTATTTTTAGACGTAATAAGTTAATTGTTTTTCAAAGTTCTATACTGATTCATTTATAAATTAAACAAAAAAACACAATTTTTTTTTAATGAAAGTAAGGAGCGACATAAAAC
Source organism: Artemia franciscana (assembly GCF_032884065.1). Lineage (NCBI taxonomy): Eukaryota > Metazoa > Arthropoda > Branchiopoda > Anostraca > Artemiidae > Artemia > Artemia franciscana. Next base: position 38,536,416 of record NC_088871.1, read on the forward strand.
TTAAAACGAACAGAAATTACTCCGTATATGAAAGGGGCTTTTCCTCCTCAACACCCAGCTCTTTACGCTAAAGTTTGACTCTTTCTTTTAACTCTATATTTTAAAACAGTAAAAAGCTTTAGCGTAAAGAGCGGGGCGTTAAGGAGGAAAAGCCCCTTTCATATACGGTGTAGTTTCTGTTTGTTTTAAATTTTAATGTCGCTCCTTACTTTCATTTTTTAAAAAAACTTTTTTTTGTTTAATTTCTGGATGTTTTTGAATTAATACATTTTTTGATCTTGGCTCTCGGCGCATAAATAATTAAAACAAAATTTGGATATTAATTTTTTTGGGCTAAATGGCTTTTTCATAGTTTTAATCGGAAGATTCTGAAAAAAAGGAGCGAGAGAGGAGGCCTAGTTGCCCTCCAATTTTTTGATTACTTAAAAAGGCAACTATAACTTTTAATTTTTTACGAACGTTTTCATAAGTAAAAAATATACGTAAATTACGAATTAACTTACGTAGCGAACTTCTATATTCGTATGTTTTTATTGCGTAAATGAGGGGGCTCACCCCTCGTCGATACTTCGCTCTTTACAGTAAAGCTTAAATTTTATCCCAATTCCTTAAGAATGACCCCTGAATGACAAAGGCCGTAGAATAAATAGTTGAAATTAGTAAAAATACTTAGCGTAAAGAGCAAGGTATTAAGAGGAGGTAAACCCCTCATATGCGTAATAATTTCTGTTTGTTCTAAGTTTTAATGCTGCTCCTCACTTTCAGTAGAAGAAACTGTTCATATTTATTTTTTCATTGTTCTTTTTAAATAATGCTAGAAAATCCTGCGCCCCCTCCATTGAAAGTCTCTTCCCCCATAAGAGGTTCCTCCATGGAAAGATCCTCCGACTTAACCCCCCTCAAATTCTCCCCCAAACCAAAAAAAAATATCCCTGAAAACGTCTGTACACTTCCCAGTAACCATTACTATATGTAAACACAGGTCAAAGCTTGTAACTTACATCCCCTCCCACGGGGACTGCGGGGGAATAAGTCGTCCTCAAAGACATAGTTATTAGGTTTTTCGACTATGGTGAATAAAATGGCTATCTCAGAATTTTGATCCGGTGACTTTGGGGAAAAAAGGAGCGTGGGACGGGGCCTAGGTGCCCTCCAATTTTTTGGTCACTTAAAAAGGGCACTAGAACTTTCAATTTCCGTTAGAGTGAACCCTTTTGCGACATTCTAGGACCACTGAGTCGATACGATCACCCCTGGGGGGGAAACAAATAAACACGCATCCGTGATTCGTCTTCTGGCAAAAAATGCGAGATTCCACATTTTTGTAGATAAGGGCTTGAAACATCTTCAATACGGTTTTCTGATACGCTGAATCTGATGGTGTGATTGTAGTTAAGATCGTATGACTTTTAGGGGGTATTTCCACCTATTTTCAAAATGAGGCAAATTTTCTCAGGCTCGTAACTTTTGACGGGTAAGACTAATCTTGATGAAACTTATATATTTAAAATCAGCATTAAAATGCAGATCCATTTTTTAGAGTTTCAGTTGATCCATTTTCCATTTTTTAGAGTTTTGGTTACTATTGAGCCGGGTCGTTCCTTACTACAGTTTCTTACCACGAACTGTTTGAAACCATATAAGAAATCACGTTTCTCCGTTATGGAAAAATTGTCAAGGAAGGTACTCAAGTCTTAAATTCAACTTTAATTAGTTTAGGGTGTTATGTTAAATACACTCTAAAAATTAAAAACTTAAATATACCTTAAAGTTGCAGAAATAAAACTTATTTTTTGTCCACGGTATTCCACGAAAATGTGTTTACTGGACTGTAAGTTAGCTTCTCCTTCAATAGAATATGCAAAAAGGATTTGTCGCCTCTCTTCTGTTGAAGATTGGGGTAAGGACAAAAGTAGAAACTCTAATGTTATTTACTATGGTATATAATTTATAAAAATTGGAGTATATGTAATGTAACGTATATGTAATCGTAACATATACACATAATTCATTGTTTAATTCAATGGAACAACTAATCAAATATTTCAAAGTAAGATAGTAAAAATCAGACAAATTTTTCTGGTTACAACAAGTCTTGTGTTAAAGTAAGAACACAGAAAAAGAACACGCTTTAGAAAAGAAATTAGTGTTTAATAGACTTAAATGAGTTCTCTAATAAGATTTATAATATTTTCTTTAAGTATTAATTTTGTTTATGGTTATGGAAGTTTCACGGTCGCATAACATATAATGACAAATTGCAATAATTATCAAAGCCCTTTTCGCATTAGCAATGACCTTCTAATTAGAAACTTCCTGTGGCAACTCAGTAGAAGTTTTGTTACAAAACATTCATTTATTTGAGAGGGAAATAATCAAAAAGACTTCTGTCCTGTCAAGTCCAGGCTGAGCTGCCAGATTTCCAAATTTCGTATCTTTTAAAAGGGGACTTTTGGCCATCGACAGTTAATGCACATTAGGTGGGAAGCACATTAAGGGAATAATTTCAAGCTTTCACCCTTAAGAATTAACAGACGGTGGGAAATAACGGTATGAAGTGCTTTGTGGACTTAAGAAGTTAAAAAATGAGCAACTAGTAGCATCTCAGACTTTGTCAATTGGCGCTTAGGTGTCACATATAATGGATTATTCGCAAACGGATGAAATGTGTACATGTTTCATGAGGTTTTCTTACGGTCAAACTGCAGTGTTACCGTCAGTTTTATCATTACCGACTTTTAAAGCCCTACACTTTAATTCTGATGTAAATTGAAGCTATTGTAGGCTTTTGATCAGGTTTTCCGGATTTGGGACCAGTAGGTGCGTATTATTCTTTCAGGCGTCTCTCTAGTGCCACGAATGGGGAATACAGGAAAGTTTGTGATTTTGGCATTAAGATGTTTTAGATACCAAATTCATAAGCTCTATAGGTCAATAGGCGCCCGTCTCAGAATATGGAAATCCTATGATACTTCCAGAGTTTGTTAGACCCGTAATATATCTTTTTTGAATTCTCATAGACATGAAGTCACGCCCCTCCCACCCCAGAAATGTCGACCTATACCCCTAGAGCGAATTCCTGCGCATGTACGCATGTATTGGTCTGGTGTGAGGAGGAGGGGTCAGAATTTGTTTTTTTTTTCTTGTTTTTGCTTCTTAGTATGAGAATGTACCATCTGTTAGAATGGAATTAGTGAGGTTAGAGTGTGCAAATTATTTGTCACGGAATGCCCCAAATATTATTGTTTCATTTCGGTATTAATTTTTTTTCTGTTATTTCTGTATGAATAAATCAATAGGCATCCAAATACTTTGAAACTATAGGCCTAATGACCGAAATAGTTTGAGTTTATATGCTTATATTTCCTAACGTCTGATTTGTGTATGGAATTATAGACATAGGAAAGACTAAACAGTACACACATTTTGAGTTTAAGGAATTAGCAGTGAATTGACTAACCGTGTGAACGCTTAAGAAATCCAGAAGTTAACTAGTGGTTAGGAATCAACTGTACCGTTTTCCATCCTTTTTAGTTATAAGATCCCATCGAAAGTATTCCAACTTTTATCCCTCTGCACGCAGCCGCTTATGAAAAGGCGGTGACACCTTCTGAAAGATCAAATTAAAAGACAGCTGTAAGGTGAGATGAAAAGCAAGCTCGGAATAGGCCGAGGGAATAAGTTAGGTGGCATCACTTAATGTCTTTCTTATGGCATTTGAGAAGGTCAAACCATTTAAATACAATTATAGTTTCAATACAAGAGGGTAGAGGGCTGGTTAGATATTTTATTTTTTGGTGGGAAGAGACTGGTACATCAGATACTCTATCGTCATACCCAAATATCAGTGCTGTGTGAATTTAGTGCAAAAGCTCTAAATGGGCACCTGGAGTAATCTGGGGGACAAACATGGGAACCGTCGAATGATTTACCCCCTACAACGCATTGCTCTCCTGGCTGAAGGTAAAGAATCAGGAGATCAGTAGCTGTGCTACACAGACCGTTGGTCAGCATGCGAAAAAGTTTAAATATTTGTTATCAAACAGTTCGTGGTAACGAACTGTAGTAAGGAGCGATCCGGCTCAATAGTAACCAAAACTCTAAAAAATTGAATTTTGATATCAATAGCTACATCAAAAGAATCGCATTTTAATGCTGATTTTAAATATATAAGTTTCATCAAGTTTAGTCTTACCCATCAAAAGTTACGAGCCTGGGAAAATTTGCCTTATTTAGGAAAATAGGGGAAAACACCCCCTAAAAGTCGTAGGATCTTAACGAAAATGACACCATCAGATTCAGCGTATTGGAGAACCCTACTGTAGAAGTTTCAAGCTCCTATCTACAAAAATGTGGAATTTTGCATTTTTTGCCAGAAGACAAATCACGGGTGCGTGTTTATTTGTTTGTTTTTTTTGTTTTTTTTTTTCCCAGGGGTCATCGTATCGACCAAGTGGTCCTAGAATGTCGCAAGAGGGCTCATTCTAACGGAAATGAAAAGTTCTAGTGCCCTTTTTAAGTGACCAAAAAAATTGGAGGGCATCTAGGCCCCCTCCCACGCTCATTTTTTTCCCAAAGTCAACGGATCAAAATTTTGAGATAGCCATTTTGTTCAACATAGTCGAAAATTATAATAACTATCTATTTAGGGGTGACTTACTCCCCCACCGTTCCTGGGGGAGGGGCTGCAAGTTACAAACTTCAACCAGTTTTTACATATAATAATGGTTATTGGGAAGTGTACAGACGTTTTCAGGGGGATTTTTTTGGTTTTGGGGGTAGGGTTGAGGGAGGGGGCTATGTGGGAGGATCTTTCCTTGGAGAAATATGCCATGGGGGAAAAAATTCAATGAAAAGGGCGCAGGACGAATCTGGTCACGTTAGAAAAAACGTCAAATTCAGAGCTTAATATACAATGCTGGGTGTTCGGAGCCTCTCTATTATGGAGTATAATTTGAAAATAACACAACTATACGAGCGATAAAACATATATACCACAACCATAACTCAACTAACAAAAGAACTGCTAAGAGATAACACAACTATAAAGCGAAAACAGGTGAAAACTAACGGGAAAATAAACGAACTAAGAGGTGGAAGGGGCCCAGAGAAAAAATATAATCATTTTTCAATTTTGAGCCTAACTTCCGCAAAGGAGTAATAATGTCAGAAGCCCCGAAATACCGAATTATTTTCTTTTCAAACAGTTCGTGGTAAAGAACTGTAGTAAGGGGCGACCCGGCTTAATAGTAAACGGAACTCTAAAAAACGGAATTTTGATGCTAAAAGATACATCAAAAGAATCGAAAAAGAATCGACGCTGATTCTAAATATATAAGTTCCAATTAATTTAGTCTTTGTCATCAAAAGTTACGAGCCTGAGAAAATTTGCCCTATTTTGGAAAAAAGGGGGAAACATCCCCTAAAAGTCATAGAATCTTAACGAAAATCACACTATCGCATTCGGCATATCAGAGAACTCTATAGCAAAAATTTCAAGCTCCTATCTAAAAAAATGTGGAATTTCATATTTTTTGCCAGAAGACAAATCACGGGTGCGTGTTTATTTGTTTGTTTGTTGTTGTTTTTTTCTTTTCCCCAGGGGTCATCGTATCGACCAGGTGGTCTTAGAGTGTCGCAAGAGGGCTCATTCTTACGGAAATGAAAAGTTCTAGTGCCCTTTTCAGTGATAAAAAAATTGGAGGGCAAATAGGCCCCCTCCCACGCTAATTTTTTTCCAAGAGTAAACAGATTAAAATTTTAAGATAGCCATTTTGTTCCGCATAGTCGAAGACCATAATAACTATGTCTTTGGGAATGACTTACTCCCCCACAATTCCTGGGGGAGGGGCTGCTAGTTACAAACTTTGACCAGTGTTTACATATAGTAATGGTTATTGGGAAGTGTACAGACGTTTTAGCCAAAAAAAATTAATATACTAATTTCATTTCAATAATTTATGTGCGGAGAGCCAAAATCAAACATGCATTAATTCAAAAACGTTCAGAAATTAAATAAAAAAAACTAGTTTTTTTAACTGAAAGTAAGGAGCGACATTAAAACTTAAAACGAACAGAAATTACTCCGTATATGAAATGGGTTGTCCCCTCCGCAGTCCCTCGCTCTTTACGCTAAAGTTTGACTCTTTGCCACAATTCTACTTTTTAAAACAATTAAAAACTTTAGCGTAAAGAGCGAGGGACTGCGGAGGGGACAACCCATTTCATATACGGAGTAATTTCTGTTCGTTTTAAGTTTTAATGTCGCTCCTTACTTTCAGTTAAAAAAACTAGTTTTTTTTATTTAATCCAATAAAGGCCAACAATCAAAATATTATGTTTAAGGATACAAAATGCTTACGATAAATACAACGGTAGATTTTGTCTTTTATCGACCAGGGTATTAATTTGTTGTGTAGCATAATTCCTGCTTTCTTAATTGTTTCATTTATCGTAATCGATAACGGTTTGTAACTCGGTCTTGTGCATAGATTACCGACGTGTGATTGACTGCAATCAGATATAGAAAAAGCCTGCAGCTTTTTCTTAGTTGGGATCTAGTAAAGAATGAACCATAGAGAATCAGGCAATCGAATTACTCAATTATGAAATCTTACCCCTGAAAAGCAACTTTTAAAAAATTTGTGTGTTATATTATCTCTTGTCAAAATATACTGTGCGTTATGTATATAAAGATCTAATTTTTGACAAAATTGTATTCCATTTTTATATTTACTTTTGTGACTCACAAAACATTACAACATCTCTCGATCGTACTTACAGCATCTATATACCATGTTTCAGTGCCCCACTTGCGACGAAGAAAAAAAAAAACAAAGGACACATCACTGCTACCTATGTGAACAAGAGCTAAGAGCTCATATGGCACTTGTTACGAGGTCGGAAGAGCCAAGAGCTCATATGGCATGAGCTCTAGCAAAATTCTAAGAATCAGAAGATTCATTTAAAAAGAAAATCCGAGGCTTAATGCTGATCGGGATTGAAAATAAGAGCTCTGAGAGGTCCTTCTAAATATCAAATTCATCAAGATCCGATCACCCATTCGTAAGTTAAAAATACCTCATTTTTTCTAATTTTTCCTCTTCCTTCAGCCCTCCAGATGGTCGAATCAGGGAAAATGACTCTATCAAGTCAATTTGTGCAGGTCCCTGACACGCCTATCACTTTTCATCGTCCTAGCACGCCCAGAAGCACAGAACTCGCCAAAGCACTGGACCCCTCTCTAATTCCCCCAAAGAGAGTGGATCCAGTCTGGTTACGTCAATCACGTATCTAGGACATTTGCTTATTCTACCCACCAAGTATCATCCCGATTTCTCCACTCTAAGTGTTTTCCAAGATTTCCGGTTTTCCCCTCCAACTCCCCCCCAATGTCACTAGACCTAGTTGGGATTTAAAATAAAGCTCTGAGACATTATTTTTTCTAAATATCAAATTTCATTAAGATCCGGTCATCCGTTCTTAAGTTAAAAATACCTCAATTTTTCTAATTTTTCCGAATTACCCCCCCCCCCCCCCCAACTCCCCCAAGGAGAGCAGATTCAGTCCGGTTATCTCAATCATGTATCTAGGACTTGTTCTTATTCTTCCCACCAAGTTTCATCTTGATCTCTCCACTCTAAGCGTTTTCCAAGATTTCCCGTTTCCCCCTCCAACTCCCCCTATATCACCAGATATGGTCGGTATTTAAAATAAGAGGTTCGAAAAACGAGGTCCTTCTAAATATCAAACTTCATCAAGCCAATATGTCAATAAAGTCAATTTGTGTAGGTCCCTGACACGCCTACCAATTTTCATCGTCTTAGCACGTCCAGAAGCACCGAACTCGCCAAAGCACTGGAAATCTGCCCAACTCCCACAGAGTGAGCGGAACCGGTCCAATTATGTCAATAACATAATTAGAACTTGTGCTTATTCTTCCCATCAAGTTTCATCCCGATCTCTCCACTCTAAGCGTTTTCCGAGATTTCTGGTTTCCAAGATTTCCGCTCCCCCCTCCAACCCCTTCTGTCCCCAGATCCAATTCAAATTGGAAATGAGCATCTCAGACGTAAGATCTTTCTATATATCAAGTTTCATTAAGATCCCATCACCCATTCATAAGATAAAGATATATCAATTTTCACGTTTTCCAAGATTTCCGGTTTTCCCCTCCAACTCCCCCCAGTGTCACCGGATCTGGTCGAAATATAAAATAAGAGCTCTGAAGCAAAAGATCCTAATAAATATCAAATTTCAGTAAGATCTGATCACCCGTTCTTAAGTTACAAACACCTCATTTTTTTGATTTTTCCGAATTAACCCCCCATCTCCCCCAAAGAGAGTAGATCCGGTCTGGGTTATGTCAGTAACTTATCTTGGACTTGTGCTTATTCTTCCCACCAAGTTTCATCCTGATCTCTCCACGCTAAACGTTTTCCAAAATTTCCAGTTCCCCCCCAGGTCCCCCAACGACACTGGATCCGCTCGGGAGTTTAAATAAGAGATCTGAGTTACGAGGTCCTTCTAAATATGAAATTTCATTAAGATCCGATGACTCCTTCGTAAGCTAAAAATACCTCATTTTTTCTAATTTTTCAGAATTAACCCCCTCCCCTAACTCCCCCAAAGAGAACGGATCCGTTCCAGCTATGTCAATCACGTATCTAGGACTTACAATTCCTGAATCACCTTCAAACGGCGATTCTTTCTCACGTGACAGTTTTTTTTTTCAAAGAGTATTTTTTAAATTTTCTGTCACGATGGTCTAGAATTCGTTCTTTAATAGGTTGCATCTGACGCTGTAACTATGAAGATATTTGCATCAGGCTTGTGGCAGCTGGGATCGAACCCTGGTCCTGGTATTGCCACCACTTTACCAGCTCAAGATTGTGTAGCTTGATAGCAGTAAGAGATAGTAGTTCGAATTTCCCCGTATAGGGATTATAATATCATTAAAATCATTAGGGATCGACTGAAACTATCCTACATCTGAAAATAAACTTCTTTGTTATTTTTGACGCTAGACTGATATAAAGCATAAAACTATCTTGTGATGTGCTAGATCAAAATTCTACATCTCATCTGGATTACCGATTTGTCTTGAAGTTTTCTCTCGACAACTGTCGTTAGAGTGTGCCTATGGAGATACTAAATTCGTATTCTAGCAATGGGTGACCACTGATCCACCCATTGGCAACTGTCCCTATGTAGTGATAACCGAAAAATACTGTCAGTGACCACAATGATTTAAGAAACTGCAATATCCCCTTCGAGCTCCAGCGGAGGACATTCTCACAGCATAAGACTAGTGAATTCCTTCTGCAAACGACTGATAGCTCCTTCTTGATATTCGTGGAGAAATAAGTGAATAATCCATTATAATGTGACATCTAATATGTCGACTGACAAAGTCTGAGATGCCACAAGCTGTTCATTTTTCAACGACTTAAGTTCACAAAGCACTTCATGCAGCTATTTCCCGCAGTTTGGTAATTCTTAAGGGTAAAAGCTTGAGCTTATTCCCCTAATGTACTTTCCACCTAATGTGCATTAACTGTAGATGGCAAAGGTCCCCTTTACAAGAGATACGAAACTTGGAAATGTCAATATCTTGCAGCTTAGACTAGAATTGACAGTACAGAAGTCTTTTTGATTTTTCCCCGTCTCAAATAAATGAATGTTTTGTAACAAAGCTTCTTCTGAATTGCTACGGGAACTTTAATTAGAAGGCATTTGCTACATAAAGAGGGCTTCGATGAGTATTGCAATTTGTCATTATATGCTATACAACCGTGAAACTTCCATAAGTATAAGTACAGAGAAGTAAAGTAAACAGAAGGAGACGGAGAAAAGAAGGATGTAAAGAGCGAGGTTGAAACTTAAAACTAATAAAAATCATTGCTTCGAAAATGTACAAATCCACGCTGGTCTTCGGTATCTACAAAACTAGACTAGCTCAAATGAATTAACTCGTAATGTTTTTCATTGTTAGAGGAATTCTAAAGAAAACCACTACTGAAAACTGAGCATGTTTGAGTTTTTTAGAGAATTATAGTTAAACTACTCTAATACAGTAAAAAACTATAGATTTTCCGCTTTACTTCTATTTTGCAGGAACCAGTCGAACAAGAGATTGGAAGGCAAGCAACCTTTCTCTCAAGCCTATTTATTTTCCAAACGCATCCAGTCAAAATCTTGAGATAGCTATTTTGTTCAGCGTACTAGAATGCGCAACTATGTCTTTAGGTGTATAAGGCATGTTAACCCCCCACAATTATGCAATTCGCCCAATATACTTTAAAACTAAATGTTGTTTTAGAATAAATCAAAGGGTATTTAAGGTTGCCAATAAGACCCCTCAGCAATGCATCGAGAGCGACTGGGGGCATTACATTGAAACTTTTGGGGATAGTTCTATTACTACTTCTGTTCTTACAATTTGAATAAATAAAAAGAGTGTAAGTGTATTCAGGTTGTCAATGATCATAGATAGAATGTTTTAGGAATGATACTAAGTTTTATTTCTTAGGTGTACTTCAGAAGCTATAAAATTAAATTAAGAAATTACTGTCACTGTTTGTGCTAATAATTGCTGGAAAAGTTCCCCCAGCATGCCAATTGCAACCCGTACTATGGATTGTTATAGAAAACAAGAGCTAAGAGCTCATATGGCACTTGTGACGAGGTCGGAAGAGCCAGGAGCTCATAAGGCATGAGCTCTAGCGAAATTCTAAGAATCAATAGATTGATTTAAAAGGAAAATCAGAGGCTTACTGTCGGTCGGGATTTAAAATAAGAGCTCTGAGACACGAAGTCCTTCTAAATATCAAAATTGAGTAAAGATCCGATCAGCCACTCGTAAGTTAAAAATACCTCATTTTTTCTAATTTTTCTCTCTCCCTTCAGCCCCCCAGATGGTCGAATCGGGGAAAACAAATTGATCAAGTCAATTTGTTTAGGTCCCTGACACGCCTACCAATTTTCATCGTCCTAGCACGTCCAGAAGCACCGAACTCGCCAAAGCACTGGAACCCCTCCCCTAACTCCCCCAAGGAGAGTGAATCAAGTCCGGTTACGTCAATCACGTATCTACGACATTTGCTTATTCTGCCCAACAAGTTTCATCCCAATCTCTCTACTCTAAGCGTTTTCCAAGATATCCGGTTTCCCCTTCCAACTCCCCCCAATGTCACCAGATCTGGTCAGGGATTGAATTAAGAGCTCTGAGACATAAGTTCCTTCTAAATACCAATATTCACTAAATTCTTTATACTCAAATTTAATTAAAAATGATCTAACAAAATATTTTACTAAACCGATTTATAATAGTATTTAACCAGCTACGAAAAGGCCTTTGAGACAGGCTGCTAAAAATGCAAGGTTGGCTCTGAAAAATTGCATTTAATCACTTGGTTCTCTTTAGTTTGAATGAATTTATAATCTCAATTCATTCTTTTTGTCAATCCTGGTTGAACTTCGTTGAAGTAAGGATGCTAGGGCTGTTTTTTTTTTTTTTTAAGTTTTTAAGAAACATTATTAGTTTTAATTCTCACAATTTAATGTAAGTTTATTTATATATACATATTTTCTCTCTCGTTCTCGTATTGTGCTGAAGACGGTCCTTGGACACAGGGCCGAAATATTCACAGAACTGATTTCCACTGTCTTGAAAAGATTTTCCCTATTGTTTCTACTTTGTATTTGTTTGCTAAGTATTGTCCAAGTGCCATAAGAACTGAAAAGATATAAAATATTTTTTTTCCATGAAAAAGACTATGTCAATAAAAATGAACAGAAATCAATTTAAAAAACTTTCCACGAAACAAGTTTTTCAAAGAAAAGTAAAGAGCTTCATTAAGCCAAATATGAGCAAAAATAAAGTCAAATAACCTTCCAAGCGTACAACTAGCAAAAATCGCTCTCAATAAATAAATATAAGCCAAAATGAACAGAAATTACAATAAATAGCCGAATGAAACTCAAAACGAGAAAAAATACCTTCTCAAGACCAGAACACAACTTGTGCTTTACCGAAAACAAAAACAGTTTAAAATGTTTTCGCTTTTTTTACCTTCATAAATAAAAAATTATCAAAACTTTGTTCTGGTCATGAGAAGGTAAGGGGATTATCAGCCCTATGTTAATTTTTGCTCGTTTTCCAGTTTGATTTGGCCATTTATTGTAATTTCTGTTCGTTCGAACTCCATTTATTTACCTCTAGGGATTTAATTTTTGTGCTAGGAAGATAATTTGACTTTATTTTTCCTAATTCTTGGCTTAATGGAGGTCTTTACATTTCTTTGAAAGACTTGTTTTGTGGAAAAAGTTTTTTAAATTAATAATTGATGAAATAATGATAATGTTAATGATTTTTTAATAGCTACATGATATAAGCTTACAAGGAAAAAACAAAAATGCAAACGAGTTGTCAGCACTGGTAGACTTTCAAATGTCGGTTAACGCGTGGCTTGAAGCATGCAGCGAGCGGACGAGCAAATGGCAGTCAGGGTTAACCCAACTTTTTTAGGAGTAAGCATCAAAACACTGTGCTCGTTAGCCATTGTAGCCCAAAGATAAACCTTGTGATTGAGACAAAAATTGATCAGTATTGACAATTTATAACTAAAGGTCCTTGCAAGTCCTACAATTATATTATTACAGGGTAAAACAGACAGTTTGTTGTATAGTTAAAAGAAAATTGTACGGTAAAAAATGGGACTATCAAACTGTCGTATTTTTGGATTCCATTTTTTTTTATCATCTCTTCATGTTTTTTTTTCTTTCTGTATTTTCTTTTTGTTCCTGTTTCTTTGCTTTTTGTCTTCTTCTTTACTCAACGTTTTTTATGCAGTTTACATATTTGCAGTTTTTTCTCTTATCTTGTCCTTTTTCTTTGCCTTTTAAAGATCGATTTTTTGTAAACACTTTTTCTTTCTTTTATTATCAGGTAAGGACAAAGATTCAATAAAAAATAAAGTCAAATATGTATTAACGGGTAAAACTTATAATTAAGAGGGCAAAAATGTGAAAAATGTATATGCTAACAAAAGGCTGAAATTACTTATGTCTAATTTACACCTAAAATATACAACACTGCAACACTGGAACAGTGCAACACTATAAGACTTAGTTGCTTTGATACAATAAGGTACTGCTTTTACTGGTCTTCGGTAAATTATTTATCAAGCTCAAGCTATTAAGGGGTAAAACTTTTAATTAAGAGAGTGAAAATTGTGGTGGTCTTGGAGAGTGTTTAGGTGGAAACGGACACTGCAATTATATCTTTAAAAAAATAAGGAAGAATCGAGAATTCCATTTTTAACAAAAGCCTCAATTTTGACCTACATTTCCATTGTCGTTTACCTTAACCTTTTTTTCTTAATGTTTTTGTTGCCTAATGTTGACGCTTTAACTTTAAATCGAACGTTTTAACAAAACAAAACGTTTTAAGTCAATGTTTTGACTAAATTACCTTAACGTTTATGTTCCCTCTCAAATATTCAGTATTAGGACCAGTCTATATATGTAAGTTATACCAAAAGAAAGAGATATCCTTGAAAACAACTCTGACATGGATTCTTTATTGGCCTCTAAAGTCTGAAAATGATGCCCTTTAAATTTTTCAAAATTTTTGGTAATAGAAATGTCACACGGGACCAAATTAAGTGACTAGGAACGGAAAGGTGTTCTAGAACTGTTGTGGCCGTTTTGTCTAAAAGTTGCTGGATAACAGTGGAATAAGATATATATACTAACAACACCTATTTGAATCTTTTGAAATTAATAGATTCTAATGTCTATTTTAGTTATTAGACCGTAATAATAGGCGTCTGAATTGTATTCATGCAATAAAGATCTGATTTTACAGGTTTTCGGTAAATATTGTGTCAAGCTCAGCTTTTTTTTATATTCGTCATCGCAAAGCAACTTTTTTTCAGCATTTACTTTAAGTTTAGAGCCTAACAAGCTTTTCCAAAACTCATGTGGTTGGTCTGTGAACTGTGATCTGATTAAATGTGATTGGATAAGAATCATTAGCGCGGTTGAGATAATCTCTCAACCGCGCTAATGATTCTTTTACTTTGTCTCAATAGACCTTCATTATCATCATTGTCTCTTCCTGTTGGACATTCTAGATCGCTTAAACGTTTGTGATACATTTACAACTGAATCTCTTTCACGTTTAATGAATAGATCTGATCTCCTCAACAATAACTTCCTTGAGCGTAGAACTGGTTTTCTTACTCCTAGGTAGGCTAAGTTCCGGCGGATCAGGTGTCTACGCAAAATCTGGCTTAAGATTCATCTCATAGACTGCAAAGGTATCTATCAGCCAATCTGAGAACAGGTTTGAGCCGCAAGAGTTTTTTCTGACTTGCTGGAGCCAGAATTTCATCATATGTGACTATTATTAGGTTTCAACTGCTGTCGTGTGGGGCTCACTGGACATTTCAGGCATCCCTGACTCTGCTTACTTATGCAATATCTTGGACAATACTGGGTTGAATCTTTCGTCCTCTCGACCGGCCCACAGGTCCACTTCCAGGGTTTCTCTAACTCATTTGAATTTTTTCATGGCTGCATTGAGGTTCTGACGGTCCCAATCTTCCTCAGCGTCCCGTCTAGTTTTGAATTCTACTCCTAGAGAAGATTCATGACATTCAAACTAGTAACCAAGTTGGCTTTGGCTTGGTGTTGTACATCCATCTCCAACCGTCTCACGTTAATCAACGCCAATTTAATCAATTCCTCCAAACGAAGGTGCAACAAAAGAAATGGTTTTCAAAAAAGGTGCAACAAAATTCAGTCATTAAAAACAATCTGAAATAAAGTAAACAAGATTAAGTTTGTAATAATTTGGAAAAATTCACAGAAATACAAAAAAAAAATGTTGAAAAAAACAAGAATATTTGCTTGACTTATGGTGGCTTTTTACTTTTCATAGCTTCGTTTTCCATTTGTTTTATTAGTATTGGCAACTCAGTTTGTTAAATTAAGATTTTAAAAGGAATTTTTTATTAAAAGATTAGTTCACCAAGAAAAGTAAGAATAAAGAGTACTGAAGGACAAAGCAAAAAAAAATTAGATCATAGATTTTATGAATTGAAAATGCTTTAGTCTTTTATTTCACCTAAATAATTATCATAGTTTGTAAGAATATTTTGTTGAGCATGGATTTAATATATGCGGCAATGTCTTTTGGGCTTTAGTTTTTTGTAATTAAGGAGCTTTCTGTAACATCTGAAAGTTCTTAAATTTTCACGCTTCAGAAAATTTGGAAATTCTTGATTCGCAGAACCAAATACTTGCAGAATTTCAAAACTGAAAAAGTGTGTAATCCCACGGTTTCAAACGTAGCAACAACTGAAAGTAGCAAATAATTTTTGACTGAGGTGGCCTGATATACAGTGCACTTTCAAATGACCTTATCATCAGTGGCACATTTTTCAAGCATTAAGATATCCACAAATATACATGGGCGTCCCCAGACAGAGTGACAAAAAACAAGTGGCGAACAAGTCTCCAAGATGTTCACTCATTCAGAGGGGTGAATGTCAGCTCTAATCGTTCACTTATGACAGCAACAATCAAAATCAAGCTGAAAGTCCCGAAAAAGAATACCTCTGCACAAAAACCACAATTTGATTCGGACAAACTATCCGACATGGACATCAGAAACGAATTTATCACAGAGTTGTCCAACAGATTTGAAGTCCTACAATCCCTTGAAGAAATAGATGAAGAATGTATGTGGGAAAAACCGAGGAAAATTATAATGACGTTGCTAAACTAGTTCTTTGTTTCAAGAAAAGACCAATGGCTGTCGGATGAAACGTGGGACTATATTGAAAAATGAAAGCAGGTGAAACTTCTTTTTCCTAACTGCGGTGCTGAGAATCGCGTCTTCAGCAACTTAACATACCAATAACATGACAAGATGGCGAAAAAGAGTGTTAGGAAGGACAAACGTAACCACCTTGAGAAGAAATTGGAACTAGCTGAAGAAGCTGCAAGAAGGCGGGACCCGAAGACTGTGCGCCGTTTAGCCCATGAAATCGTTAGGAAACGTCAGAGTATGGAAGGTCCTGTACGAGACCCGAATGGACGTCTTGCCACAGATCTAGAAGATCGGAGCAAAGTCAGTGTAGACCATTTTCAGATGCTTCTAAACCTTCACCTCTATAGAACCATCAAAGATCCCTGATATACCGCCACTAAACTTTCTAATCAACACAGATCCTCCGGATACCACAGAGATTTGTATGGTGGCAAAACAATTTAGAGGTGGACGATCCCCAGGCGAAGACAGAATCACAGTAGAGATGCTTAAGAGGACTGTCATTTCTTGCGTGACCTTGTGGATCTAATTCTTCAAGACCATGTGGGAGTCGGAAAAGATGCCTAAAGGTTTGGACTAGAAACTCCCTGGTAAAACTTTTCAAAAAAGAGATGCCACAAAGTGTGAAAACTGGCGTGGTACCTGCCTCCTTTCAATCCCAAGAAAGTTGATCGCTCTCATAATCCTCAACAGAATAAAACCACATATTGACAGACACCTACGCGAGCATCAACACGGCTTCCATCCAAACTGCTCCTGTATTTATCTCATATTTGTCCTAAAAATGGATATTTGTCCTCGATATGGGCTTGATATTGGTAAGCCGGCCAGACTTGGAGATCTCGATTTTGCTGATGACATAAGTCTTCTTCAAACTTGCAAAGTGAGACTGCAGACCTTAATGAATAGTGTTAAAGATGCAACAGAACAATTTGGACTAAAAATCCACTAAAATAAAACAAAAAGTGGATCTCTTCTTGATATTAGGTCAAGAGATGACCGAATAGCGCAGGTGGTTGAGTTTAGATACCTGGGTAGTACAGTCGAAAACTCTGGCTCAAACGCAAGAGAAGTCCAACTTAGGCTGGGACAAGCACACAGGGTGCTTAACCATCTCAGATGAGTTTGGAAGTCTCAAAAATACTCTTTGAGGCTAAGGCTACGACTGTTCCATAGCAATGTTCTGTCAGTACTGCATTATGGATCTGAGACCTGGCACCTCAATCAGCAGCAAGAGAAAAGATACAATTACTCGAAAACACTTACCTAAGAAGAATCCTAATTATAAGGTGGACCCAGAGGATAAGAAATGACACCATCAGGCAACAAGTCTTGCTACCTTTAATAACAGGCATTATTCATCAACGTAGATGGCGTTATCTTGGGCATGCCATCAGGATGGGCATAAATTGCTTGCCAAACTCCATCCTCTTCTGGCAACCAGAAGGATCAAGAAGATGAGGCCATCCTAGAAACACCCAACGTACACACAAGAGATTTGTCAAATATGCATGCGTCCCTAAAGCCCGATTGGAAAGACATACTAGCTGCAGCACACCTCTGAGATGACTGGAGAGTTTTTTGGATGCCCTGGGTGCCTCTAAAGGCACAGGAGGAACTAAGGTCTAAGGTAAGGAGTTTTTGTACTACAGTTGCTGACTGAAAACTATATTTAAGAATTTTTTGCTGATTTCACACGTTCTACTGTGAAAGTACAAGAAGCAAATTCATCTTACAATAGCTTTGTGTAGCATTATAAATCAATCTGAAACACACTCCCTGAGGATAGTTTCCATCAGAGTCTTCCGTTAATTCCTTCAAGAAGGTTCAACTGATGTATACTCAGGAACAATCGAAAAGTTAGTATTTATCGGTATAGTTGGCATTGGAAAATTTAATGAAAAAAAAAGCCATGTAAAAAAGAAATCTCTCTAGTTTCTAAGGATTCTAGACGGAGTTTCTTATGGAAAAATAGTACTTGATAACCATTATTTATTACAAACCAGTTTATCCCAAAAAAGTACTGTTTTTTTTATATTTTTTTACTGGCCTGGGGTACTGTAGCACTGATTTAGAAAAACGTCAAACAAAATACAGATTTTAATGAATTTTGATCATTTAATTTTTTATTTCTACATTCACGGCGCCAGGTACCTAAAGGTATCTGATATGCCGCTATTCATTTACCTTATTCCGAAATCTTGAGGTTTTAAATGTCCGTTAAACCTTCTTTTGAAGGAGTCAACAGAGGGATTCTATCTTGCTCACAAGGCACACAATTTGGCACAGGGAGTTTGTGCATGCAGTTCGTTAAATCGTAAAGCTCTAGTGTTAACAGAGAAACTACTGGTAACAAAAGTAACACTCCTCTCAACGACGTAATCAAACAGTTCGTGGTAACGAACTGTAGTAAGGAGCGACCCGGCTCAATAGAAACCAAAACTCTAAAAAATGGAATTTGGGTACCAATAGCTACATCAAAAGAATCGCATTTTAATGCTGATTTTAAATATATAAGTTTCATCAAGTTTAGTCTTATTTACGAGCCTGACAAAAATTTGTGTTATTTTAGAAAATAGGGGGAAACACCCCCTAAAAGTAAAAGAATCTTAACGAAAATTACCCCATCAGATTCAGCGTATCAGAGAACCCTACTGTAGAAGTAGGGTTTCAAGCTCCTATCTACAAAAAGGTGGAATTTTGTATTTTTTGCCAGAAGGCAGCTCACGGATGCATGTTTATTTGTTTGTTTTTTTTTGTTTTGTTTTTTCCAGGGGTGATCGTGTCGACCCAGTTGTCCTAGAATGTTGCGAGAGGGCTCGTTCTAACGGAAATGAAAAGTTCTAGTGCCCTTTTTAAGTGACCAAAAAAATTGGAGGGCACCTAGGCCCCCCACGCTAATTATTTTCCCAAAGTCAACGGATCAAAATTCTGAGATTGCCATTTTATTCAGAGTAGTCGAAAAACCTTATAACTATGTCTTTGGAGACGACTTACTCCTCAACAGTCCCCGTGGGAGGGGCTACAAGTTACAAACTTTGACCAGTGCTTACATATAGTAATGGTTATTGGGAAGTGTACAGGCGTTTTCAGGAGGATTTTTCGGTTAGGGGGAGGGGTTGAGAAGAGGGGGATATACTGGGGGAACTTTCCATCGAGGAATTTGTCATGGGGGAAGAAAATTTCCATGAAGGGAGCGCAGGATTTACTAGCATTATTTAAGAAAAAACAATGAAAAAATAAACATGAAAAAGTTTTTTTCAGCTGGAAGTAAGGAGCAGCATTAAAACTTAAAACGAACAGAAATTATTACCCATGTGAGGGGCTCACCTCCTCCTAATACCACGCTCTTTACGCTAAAGTATTTTTAGTAATGTCAACTATTTATTCTACGGCTTTTGTGATTCAGGGGTCATTCTTAATGAATTGGGACAAAATTTAAGATTTAGTGTAAAGAGAGAGGCACTGACGAGGGGGCGAACCCTCTCATATGTGGAATAAAAACATGAGAATAAAAAATTCTTTACGTAAGCTAATTTATAAGTTACGTATATCTTTTACTAATAAAAAGATTCGTAAAAAATTAAAAGTTCTAGTTGCCTTTTTAATAAACCAAAAAATTGTAGGGCAACTAGGCTTCCTCCCCCGCTCTTTTTTTCTCAAAATCATTCGATCAAAATTATGAGAAAGCCATTTAGCCAAAAAAAAAAATTGCAAATTTCGCTTTAATTATTCCTCTGCGGAGAGCCAAAATCAAAACATGCATTGATTCAAAAACGTTCAGAAATTAAATAAAAAAAAACAAGTTTTTTCAACTGAAAGTAAGGAGCGAAATTAGAAGTTAAAACGAACAGAAGATACTTCGTATATGAAAGGGGCAAAAGAGTCAAACTTTAGCGTAAAGAGCGGGGCGTTGATGATGAAGCAGCCCCTTTCATATACAAAGTAATTTCTGTTCGTTTTAAGTTTTAATGTCGCTCCTTACTTTCAGTTGAAAAAACTTGTTTTTTTTTATTTAATATCAACAAGGATGACCTCTACCGAAGTTGAATTGTCACAACTGAAACTGAATAGAGTTCTTCTTACAATTTACAGCCATTTCTTTGAAATTGGATAACCTGTAACGGCCTTATGTTCTTCTGTCTCAAATACCCATGCTTAGGTATTTCCAACTTAGAATTTCTTCCTCCACCATAAAAGTAGCCTAATTTAGACTTTCGAGCATCGATGTCAAGTGTTAATATGACCTTACTTTACCAAAACATTTTTCGTATAGACCTTTAGAGTTTCCTTAAGATATTTTCAGCCTCCATATCTCAAACAGGAAATCTGGTGTACTGGCGCCTCACCCCTATGTCCCCCTCCCTTCAAAGATTGCATTAATATGTGTTAGCATTGTCATCATATTTGCATCTTATACCTTATTATTGTTTCCTTTCCTTTAGTATTTTCATTGAAAAAATCGAAAAAAATAACAAAAATGGCCAACCCTAGCTTGTTAACAAGACTTTTTTTTCATCTTCGTTCTACAAAATCGAAAAAATCCTTGCTCCCTATTGTTTCCCCCCCCCTCCCCCGATATCTACCCACTGATAAATAAATTATTATTTATATACTTTCTCTCTATAATATATACTATAAACTAGTAACAGCTTACAATTGTTTTTATTGCCAAAGATTCTATAGTAAAAACTATTTTAATTCACAGATAAATTGTAGCTGCTTTTAACTACAAATAAGGAAAAACCGAAAACACACTTGCTATGAACTTAGGTCAACGCAGAACTAATTTAAGTAAAAATGAATGGAGATTTTAATTCAACAAAATCATTTGTGTTTTATATTCTGTTGTAAAGCAGCTTTGTTAGCCTTTCCTCCCCAAAGAGGAGCAAATTCAGACCTTTCGACTTGTAAAGACTCAAGAGGCGGTAAATACTCTGCTACTGTCACAACATTTTTTATTGATCTCACAACAGTCTCGTCGTGACTTAGAAGCCTTTCTAACCATGATGAAACTCCGTTCAGAGGGTCTTCGTTTTCTTCAATAACATAATCTACTAAACCTATTTCTGCTGCACGCTTTGCGTCAATTTTTTCACAGCTCAAGAGCGCTTTTAACGCATTTCGTCTTCCTACTATCTTCACAAGCCTTGTTCCACCACCCCATCCGGTTGCAACACCCATTTTTGCCTGAACAAAGCTAATTTCAGCATTTTGCGTCATTGCTCTAAAATCACAAGACGTTGTTAATTCAGCCCCTCCTCCAAGAGCTCTTCCCGAAATTAATGCAACTGACACGAGTGGTAAGTTCAAAAGCCGCTGGGTTATGTGCTGCATGAACTCGCACATCTTATCCCCGTCTTGTGGGTTGGATATCTGTTTCACAGTTGTTAAGTCACCGCCAGAGCAGAATATAGGGCCAGATGAATGAAGGATAACACCTTTTCCAGAGGTCCATCTTTCGAGTTCACACACTGAATCATGAAGGTCTGCCATCATTTTCCCTACAAGAACAAAAAAGCATAAGCTGCTATAACATCAAAACGTTCTGAAAATCCGGTTTATTTGTATCAAAGAAAGGCAATCGAAACAACTTTCAAACAAAGACTCATTATAATTGCAGTGTTTTTGCATAGGACATATTAGTTTTTTGACAATCTTTTTCGTATGTATAAATTAGCATCATGTTGCTTTTAAATAGATTTTGTTGTGAATGTGCTTCATCTAATACTTTAACATCAATTCATTGACCTCGTAGCCGCCTTTACCTAGCCTTTGTGTTAAGGAATTGGTATTTAGCTGTTTTCCTAACATTAAGCCTTGGAGGAAAAGCCGTGTCCAGGGAGGGGGGATATAGGAGGTTTGACCCCCCCCCCCCCCAAATGTTTTTCTGACTCGTAAAAACGTAACAAAAATGAATAAAAACAAATTTTTGATGCGCTTTTTAAAGTTTTTTTGTAATCTCCCCCCCCCCCATCCAGAAAAAATACTTCAGTTAACCCCCCATACCACCCCTCATCCCGAAAAAGAATCCTGGATATGGCCGTTCCTGGAGGCTGGACCCCAAGAAGAATCCTGGGGACCTTCTGTTTTCTCTCTTAATACCAATAAAAACTAAGGCGGCAAGCAGCTTCTAACATGACTACTCCTGCTTGGGCTCTCAAACAACAAATTCACTCAGTCATGATAGTATTTCTACCACGACAGCTCGTACCATAATTACTACCCCTGTGGCAATGCCCACATTGCATACTCCAGCCACAACTACTAATACCATAAATACTGCTACCATAGCTACTACTGTCATTATAACTGTAGTTGTTGAGAATCCTGTGATTACTATCACAGTGGCGACTGCTGCAGCTTTTCCGGCAACTATTACTACACCGTATAAACAGAAATGGTTAAACCTTTTTTGACTTGAGATGATTAGGGAACGTCCCTGAATGATTAAGCTTTAATATTGCAAAATTAGTTGAATGATCGAAGTTAATCAATTTCAAACAGGCCACTGGGAAACCGTTTGGCATCAAACATAGTACACGATCATGGTATTTTCTTTAGTATTTTTTTGTTTAATTGTTCCGAGATGGAATCTCAAATCTGAGGAACTTCAGTTTTTCAGAAAGGATCCCAACCGCCAAAAATAATTACATGTTTTTTTTGTTTTTTTGTTGTTTTTTTTTTGTTAATGATCTAAGTTGCATTTTTAAACTTGAAGATTTATTTCTTGTCGTAAAAAATGTGAACCCACAAAAGTAGAATTTTAATTTTACAGAAAGTTATTCTCCATGGGATCATTGGTTGGGAAGGTGGAGGAGACGGTAATGAAATTGGTACAGCTGGGACGTGATGTTAGATGTGGGAACAGTGTTAGCGCATTAAGGTTTTGACTCCGAAAGCCATGACAAATAAACTGCGTCAGCTAATTATGCCAGATCGTCAGATTTGAATACAGTGGTTGCGTCAATAAGAAATCGGAGAGGCAAAATATGAAGAAAACTGACTTTGGAAAACCTATGGTGAAATCCTGTATCTTCATTTATTTATCCAATTTCAAAAGTAAAAAGATAAGTGTTTCTCGAAAACTAGAAACTTACTAGAAAACATACTCGAAAACTAGAAACATACTAGAAAACATACTCGAAAACTAGAAACATGGTTCCGATTTTAATGGACAAATCCTCTGGTGGAAAGTTTGTTGTGTTTGATCCTGTGCTTGAGCAAGCTGATTTGATGCTACGCTAAATACATTCAGAACAATTGAAAAAATGACTAAGAGTCATTTACATAATTCATCTTAGCAGAAATAGGAAACATACAGGTTTCCAAAAAAAAACAGATTCAGACATTTTTCCAAAATATTGCACAGGTCAGCTACCCAAAATCATAACGTATCTTCTACAATAGATAAGTTTTGAATAAATATGGTTAGAAGCTACGAGATTTTATAGAAACTAATGGGATACATTGAATTTTGAACAAGAATAATAAAACAGCAGGGGTTAAGTAATCGATTGAGTAAAATGGAGAACCGATGTGGTTAAATTTGATTCAAAAACCGGTTTCATCATTGAACGTGTTTCGATTTTGGGCGAATAAGATACACACGCAACAGAAATTTACCTGATCTTTACAATCTTTCCAGTTGTGGCAACACTGCCTATACTTTAGATTTCGATTTTGGATCATTGAACGTGTTCCGATTTTTGGCGAATAAGATGCACACACGCAACAGAAATTTACGCGATCTTTACAACCTTTCCAGGTGTGGCAACACTGCCTATACTTTAGATTTCGATTTTGGATCACTGAATGTGTTTCGATTTTTGGCGAATAAGATGCACACACGCAACAGCAATTTACCTGATCTTTACAATCTCTCCAGCTGTGGCAACACTGCCTGTACTTTAGATTTCGATTTTGGATCATTGAACGTGTTTCGATTTTTGGCGAATAAGACGCACACACGCAACAGAAATTTACCTGATCTTTACAATCATTCCGGATGTGGCAACACTGCCTATACTTTAGAAATATTAGAAAAATTGTCTGATTTGTTTTCATGTATAGGTCCTAAAGGAAACGTCAAAGTGTCAACTGAGAAGACAAAAGTACAGTTTCTCAGAGTTTATTATTCTCCTAAAACAAAAGAAATCTAAGTAAAAGCCTGTGTTTATGTCGCAGGGAGTAGAAATCCCAGTAAAATTCAATGATAATTCTCCTTTTCTTGTTCAAGTCCAGTACTTCCTTTTGTCAACAACAATCTTAAAAGAGAAAGAAGATGGGACCCAATGCCAAGTAACACGTCCAAATGAATCTAATTTTATTCCAACTGCATGTTTAGTATTCTTTTAGTTCCCTAAGCGAATATTCACTTTTTCCTCAACTAAGTATTTTATCTTACCTAAGCCCTGTGACGCAAGTCGTTTAAGATAAACTAGAAAATTGTTGTCTTTAAAAAAAGATATTAATTCAATTCAATAATTTCCCGCGAGAGAGAAAGTTCAGAACATACTGGCTTTTTTTTACTTATATTAAAAAGATGGAGAAATTTTTATTATTTGAATGAACAGCATGAAATTAAAGGTTTTTTTGCACAAAAATCTTATTTATAAAGACAAATAAATTAATTAGCTTATTTACACAGAGAAAAAGTCAAATGACACCTCGTGCTCTGACTTTTTAGGAATTACATTACTGCACTATCACATAATGAGAAAGAAAGACAACAGATGCCCAGTAACGCGGCTGTGGGAAAGGTTTGAAATCCAGACACATCCCTACCCACAAAACGCAAGAAGTAATGTTTAAATATGTACTTTTTGGTTAAACTATATAATGAATACCAGAATTTATTCTTCATAGTTAAGTCCACCCTCTTAAAGGACATGGGATAGTCCTGAAGTGGAATCGTAGCACAAACGCTGAAGGTTATTCGTCTATTTCCGTTTTACCTCGCGCAAAACTACCATGAAATTTACAGCATAAGCATGTTCATGGATGTAGTCAGAATTCAGTTTCCTGTAGGGGTTTAAAAAATCTATTTGAGATCAGAATAAAGGTTCCCATTGATTATTTGTTCATAAACTGAAGATTTAAATACAAGGTATCACTTCACATTACGGACAAACAAGTGTTCGCTTCTTGATTTAACAGAGTATGTTTATGTTAGAATACAAATTATTGATATTAAGAATTTTCTAAAGGTACAGACTTTAAGATGGTTATGCCCCATAAAAATTATTATCCATATTGGTCACTGTTTGAACTTGAAGATTGGGTATTTATTTGAAAATGTGTGAAAAGCTATAAAGTGAAAAATACATTTTGTTTTTTGTTTTGTATTTGCTTTTTTACAAAAAGTTTTCTGATTGGTTTTCCCTCTTCCTCTGAGTCAACCATATATTCCGTGTATGTTTCAGTAATTCGAATTAAAAGCAAAAAGTGTTAATTTTAAAAATGATAATATTTGTTTCAATTTGTATTAAAGAGAGCGAGATTTGTTTCACAAGTCAGAACTTTTAGAACTAGATGGAGATAGAAATCTAAAAGATCCCCAACTTTTTTGCATGCTGGCCAATGGTCAACACATCGTAGCTACCGATCTCCTGATTTGCTGCCTTCGGCCGGGAGTACAATGTGTGGTTAGGGGTAAATCATCCGACGCTTCCCTTATTTTTCCTCCTAGATTTCTCCAGGTACCCATTTAGAGCTGGGCCGACCCTGGCTGAGCTTATAGTCACACCACTAACCCCAGTTCCAAGCAAAATAAATAGCGACGCCAGGACTCGAACCCTTGTACTCAAGATTTCAAATCTAGTGCGCTAACCACTCGGCTAGGACGATTCGGCTATGAAAGATCCCCAAGGTGTAACTTTAAAGTCATAAATTACGAATTACTTAATGAGTTTAGTCAAACTCGAACCACTAATAAATGAATTGTTGCGGAGACTTTTAAGCCTAACCCTATGGATTTTAAATGGGAATGCATATGGATCAGAGAGTGCTTTTTTGGATAACGGTACTAAATGATGCTGGATGGAAAGAGACTTTAGTTTTTCCTGATATTTTGAAAGCCTTCGACTCAGTTGATCATGGTATATTACTTCCAAAACATGATATTTAAGAGGGACTCCTTTGGACTTTTTCGCAATCATCGGGTAGAAAGAATATTGAATCAGGTGTTCCACACGGGTATGTGCTCGGACCAACACTATTTTGTAAATTTATTAACGACCTGTTTGGCGCTAGAGAGTGTTTGTCGTTTGCCCTGACTTTTACTGTCAGCAAATTTTTAAAGCTAATTATTGCATTATTTACGGATGATACGCATTTTACAATGGCATCAAAGAGCAAACGCAACTAATAGAGAAGCTTTTGCTGGTATGAGCCAAATTTGTGACTATTGTTCAGATGACTTTTGAATCTTCTTTTGAAAGAGTCAGCACAGAAAGTTTTAGGGATAATTTTCCCAGAATAATCATTTCAGATCTAAGTGCGCCGTCGAAGGAAGCTGTTTTTCAAGTACTTTGTTCTTGGCTTGCAAACCTCAAGATAATTGGACCGAGCTGTGTGCCTTCGTGTCTATCTTGTCAGTTGAGCCATTGAAGGGCACAATACAAGAAAGCTAAAGAGAAGGAGGTGAATTTAAGTGTTTGCCGTAAACAGCCAACAACGTTACATCAAATCTCTCACTAACAGAATCGAAGGGGTTGTATAGAGTGACTAAACCTGTGCTATTAGCTCTATTTTGGATCTTTTGGAGTGGTTCCAATAACATTTTACGAGCAATAGCACGCAGTGGCATCCATACTCGGAGATGAGTCTGATGCAGTAACTGCAAAGTGGGATGATCAAGCTCAGTAGTAAAAGGTTTTGCGACGCAGAGTGATCCCCATCTATTAGCGCAAGACAATCTGACCCGATCAAGGTGAATTTCATATGAAAGATGCATGATGTAGTGGATTTCAAAGAGGCGAAGCACTTTGACTTTCTTTGCAACTTGTTGAAGAAGATGAAGTTGGGGTGTATGCGTGGTGCTTTTGATTGGGAGATCATTAGCTGTTTTGTTTTCGATGGATTGAAACTGACCATCCAGGCATTGGACCGCTTTTCAATTTCCTAAAGATTTTTCTGTGGGGACAGGGAGGCTTGGATTGGGTCTTCATCTTTTGGGATGAATGTACGTGCTGTGCTGTCATCGGCAAACTGATACAGAAGGTTCGCAAGTGATCAGAGGGCAACCCCATGCCCTTTTTTCCCAAGTTCATCTGATAAAAATTTTGAGATAGCCATTTTTTAAATAGTTGAAAGATCATATAAAAAAAAACTCCGGTGTCGACACAACCCCCGAGGGCCCGGGGGCAAGCGTCTTAAGTTACGCCGTTGGGACATATATAGCTCTTATGGAAGGGATGCTCATATAAACTTCAGAGAGAGCTCATTTGGTTTGGAAATTGAGAGTTCTAGTTCATTTTTTAAGAGTCAAAAGAGACCGGAGGGCAATTAGACCCTCCCCATGCCTTTTTTTCCCAAATGTGTCCAAATTTTTTTCAGATAATCATTTTGTTAGAAATATTTTAAAGATCGGATAACAAAAACTCAGGAATCGACACAACTGACACAAGTATTTTTTCAAATAGTTCAAACATCAGATAACAAAATTCCGGTGTCGACACAACCCCCAGGGCCCAGGGGTAGGCGTTGTAAGTTATATTCTGGGGCCGTATATGGTTCTTATGAAAGAGATGTGCGTATAAACTTCAGAGAGGGCTCATTTGACTGGACATTGAAAGTTCTAGTTAATTTTTTAAGAGACAAAAGAGATCCTAGGGCAACTAGCCCCCCCCTCACGATTTCTTTCTCCAAGCCCATCCAATAAAAAATTTGAGATAGCCCTTTTTTTAAAAATAGCTGAAAGGTCAGATAAGAAAAACTCCTGTGTCGACATAACCCCTCAGAACCCAGGGACAGGCGTTGCAAGTTATACCTCGGGGGCAAATATGGTTCTTATGGAAGGAATGCTTTTATAAACTTTGGAGAGGACTCATTTGATTAGAAATTGAAAGTTCTAGTTCAGTTTTTAAGAGTCAAAAGAGACCGGAGGGTAACTATCCCCTGCCTCTCCACGCTCTTTTTTCTGAAATCAATCCGATAAGAACTTTGAGATAGCCATTTTTTTTAAATAGTTCAAAGATCATATAACAAAAACTCTGAGGTCGAAACAACCCCCCAGGGTCCACGGACAGGCGTTTTAAGTTATACCTTGGGGGCATATATAGTTTTTATGGAAGGTATGCTTCCATATAACCAACGCATACCCCCCCCCCCAGGGCCCGGGGGTATGCGTTGTAAGTTATGCCCATGGGACGTATATGGTTCTTATGGAAGGAATACTCGTATAAACTTCTGAAAGGGCTCATTTGATTGGAAATTGAAAGTCCTAGTTTCCATGTTAAGAGTCAAAAGATATCCGAGGGCAACTAGTCACCTCCTCCACGCCCTTCTTTCCTCAAACCCATTCGATGAAAATTTTGAGATTGCTATTTTGTTAAAAATAGTTTAAAGGTCAGATAATAAAAACTCCCGTGTCGATACTACCCCCCCCATGTCCCGGGGACAGGCGTCATAAGTTATGCCTTAGGGGCGTATATGGTTCTTATGAGAGGTATGCTAATATAAGCTTCAGAGAGAGAGAGAGAGCTCATTTGATTAGAAATTGAAAGTTCTAGTTCACTTTTTAAGAGACAAAACAGGCCAGAGGGCAACTACTTTCCCACGCTCTTTTTCCACAAACCCATCTGATACAAATTTGGAGAATTTGTTTTTAAAATAGTTCAAAGGTCAGATAACGAAAACTCCGCTGCCGACACCCCCTCCTAGGGCCCAGGGGAGGCGTTTTAAGCAATGTTCCAGAGGCGTATAAGGTTTTTATGTTAGGGGTAGTCGTACAAACTTCGAAAGTGGCTCAGTTGATTGGAAGCTCTAGTTCCCTTTACAAGAGTCAAAAGTTAACAAAGGGTATCCCCCTGACACAAACACCCTGTTTTCCCCAAATGCATCAAATGAAAATTTTCAGATGGTCATGTTCTTTGAAATAGTCCGACGATAAGACAAAAAAAAACTTTATTGTCAACATACGCCCCTTCCAGAGCCCGGGGAAGGGTTATAACTTATGCCATGGGGGCATATAAGGTTTTTATGGAAGAAGTGGTCGTATGAACTTAGGAGTGGACTAAAATGACTAGAAACTAAAGTTCTAATTCATTTTTTACGAGTCAAAAGTGATCTGATGGCGATTAGCATCCTCCCCCCTTCCTCTCAACCTTGTTTTCCTCCAATGCATCCAATCGAATTTTTTTTCAGACATTTTTTTTCAAAATAGACCAACAATAATACAACAAAAACTCAAGGGATAAAACAGCCCCCCTTCCCAGAATCTGGGGACAAGTGTTGTAAAATGTGCGCTGGAGAATATATGATTTTTATGCAAGGGATGATCGCATAAATTTCGGAGAAGGCTTATTAAATTTCAAACCAAATTTCTAGTGCCCTTCTCAAGAGTCAAAAGTGATCAGAGGGTAACTAGCCCACTCCTCCCCCAAAGCCCTTTTTCACCAAATGCATCTAATCAAAATGTTGATTAAGCTATCTTGTTCAAAATAGTTAAAGATCAAATTACAAAAACTCCAGGGTCAAGAAATCCCTCCGAGCCCGGAGGAAAGTGTGGTAAGCTATGCCCTGAGGGCATATAAAATTCTATGTAAGGGGTGGTCATACAAACTTCAGAGATGGCTTGTTTGATTGAAAATTGAAAGTTCTAGTTACCTTTTTAAGTGTCATCAAAAGTGATCGATATTCCCCCTACCTTTTTCCCCAAATACATCCGATAAAAATTTGAGATAGCCATATTTTTCAAAATAATCCAAAATTCGAATTCCTATAAATTAGGGATTGAGAATTAGAAATCCTCCATATTACACGGGACAAGAGTTGTAACTTAAGTAGGTTGTAAGTTTTTAAGAATCGAAAGTGATAAAAAAAACGGGGTTGACACATCCCCACAGAGCCCGGAGGCAAGTGTTGTAAGCTATGCCCCGATGGGAAATAAAGTTCTATGTAAGGGGTGGTTGTATAAACTTCAGAGATGACTCGTTTGATTGGAAATTGAAAGTTCTAGTTACCTTTTTAAGAGTCATCAAAAGTGATCGGAGGGTATCTACCCTCCCCCACAAACACCTTTTTCCCCAAATAAATCCGATAAAAACTTTTAGATATCCATATTTTTTAAAATAGTCCAAAATTCAAATTACTATCAATTAGGGGCAGAGAAATACTCCATAGCACCCGGACGAAAATTGTAAGCTATGTAAGTTGTAAGTTATTAAGATTTGAAATTGATCAAAAAGTAGCAATCCCCCCCCCCAGTGATCAAAATTTTGAAATAGCTATTTTGTTCAAAATTGTCCGAAATTCGAATTACTATAACTTAGGGGTTGAGAAATCTTCCCTAGCCCCCGGGGCAAGGAATGTAACTTATGTAAATTACCTACTATTAGAATACAAGGTTTTGTGGAAGGGTGGTTGTATTAACTCTGGAAGATGCTCATTAGAGTCGAAAATGATCAATGGCCATCTAGCCCACGCCCCACTTTCTCAAAGGGCATCCGGTCAAAATTCAGAGATGGTCATTTTGTTCAATATAGTTCAAAGGCATAATAACTACGCTTCCGGAGTCGATCCCCCCCCCAATCCTTAGGAAATGGCTCTGAGTTACGGAACTTAATTATTGTTACTTTGATACTTAGTTACTTTGATACTTGGATGTAGTGATTTACGTGGCAACTTCGATTTACGATGCATAGGCTATAAGCTATGCAAGTTGCTTATTGTTACTTTGATACTTTGAAGTTTTATCCTTTCTTTACTTTGATACTTTGGTACTTTGATATTGTTACTTTGATACTAGTTTTGATACTTTGATGAAAGTTTGTTGTTGAAAAAAATCTTATTTTGAAACAAGGAGTTTTTTAAAAACTTGAAACTTTTTGCAGTCAATAAAGGAACAAAATTAATCAAAAAACTTTCCAAAAGTTTTTTCCCTAATTCTTCCCGAAAGAATTGGGGTTATGTACTTCTAATGAATGGCGTATTCACTCAAAACAAGAGTATGGCTACTGCCCGTTGATTCTCTTACTTATGTGGCTACAAAGCTCTGGAAAATAAGTCTACCTTTTTTTATTATAATAATTTCGAGATAAGAATTCAAAGAGATCTGAGAATTAGATTAAGGATTGGTTTTTATACTGCGGTCGTCTTCAGGGAATAGGGATTATGTACTTGGTGTCATCACTATAAACAAGAATATAGCTACTGCCCGTTTCTCTAACGGTAAAAGTATCATTTTCTTAGTTAAATAGATAAAAGATTTAACTGCAAGTAAGGAGCGACAACAAAACTTGAAACGAACAGAAATTATTCCGCTTTCTGTTTGACTCTTTCTCACAACTTTACTTTTTAAAATAATAAAAAACTTTAGTGTAAAGAGCGAGGAGTTGAGGAGGGAACAGCCCCTCGCATATACGGAATAATTTCCGTTCCTTTTAAGTTTTATTGTCGCTCCTTACTTGCAGTTAAAAAACTTGTTTTTTATTTAATTTCTGAACGTTTTTTAATGAATGCATGTTTTTATTTTGGCTCACCACACACGAACAATTAAATGAAATTTGCATATATTTTTTTTTAAATGGCTTTCTCATAGTTTTGATCGGACGACTTTGATAAAATAAGAGGTGTGGGAGTAGGCCTAGTTGCACTTCTATTTTTGTTTAATTAAAAAACCAACCAGAACTTTTTTTTACGAATGTTTTTATTAGTAATAAATATATGTACCTTACGAATTAACTTACCTAACGAAATTCTATATTTATATATTTTAATTACGTATATGAGGGGGTTCTCCCCCTCGTCAATACTTCGCTCTTTACACTTAAGCTTCAGTTTGGTCCCAATTCCTTAAGAATGACTCCTGATTGACAAAGGCCGTAGAATAAATAGATGAAATTACTAAAAAACACTTTAGCGTAAAGAGTAAGTTATTGTTGAGGAGACGAACCGCTTTATATACGTAATAATTTCTGTACGTTTTAGGTTCTAACGCTGCTGCTTATATCGACCTGAATTTTTTTTGTATTTATTTTCTTTTTTTTGCTAGAAAATTCTGCGGCCCCTTCATGGAAATTTTCTTCCCTCATGATAAATTCCTCCAAGATTTAATTAAAATAAATAGCTCTTTTGAACTTACTAAAAATATTTTTGCGTAAAGAGCAAGATATTGACGCGGGGGCGAAACCCCGCATACACGCAATAGTTTCTGTTCGTTTTAAGGTTTAATATTGCTCTTTACTTTCAGTTGGAATTTTTTTTTTTTTAATTTAATTTCTGATTGTTTTTTAAGCAATGCTGGGAAATCTAGCGCCCCCTTTATGGAAATTCCCTTCCCCAATGATCAACTTATCCATGGAAAGATACTCCCACGTAACCCTCTACCCCAACCCCTCCTCCCTCCACCAGAAAAAAATCTCCTGAAAATGTATTTAGACTTCCCAATAAACAATACTATATGTAAACAATGGGCAAAGTTCATAACTTGCAGCCCCTCCTCCGGGGACTGTGGGGAATTAAGTCTTCCTCAAAGACATAGTTATTAGATTTTTCGACTATGTTGAACAAAATGGCTATCTAAAAATTTTGTCCGGTGACTTTGGGAAAAATGAGCATGGGAGGAGGCCTAGTTACCCTCCAATTTTTTCTGGTCACTTAGAAAGGGCACTAGAACTTTTAATTTCTGCTCGAATGAACCGTTTTGGGCCCTAGGACCACTGGGTCGATACCATCACCCCCGGGAAAAAACAAACAAAAAAAAACAACAAATAAACACGTATCCCCGATCTTTCTTCTGGCAAAAAATACAAAATTCTACATTTTTGCAGGTAGGAACTTGAAACCTCTACAGTACGGTTCTCTATTACGCTGAATCTGATGGTGTGATTTTTATGAACATTCTATGACTTTTAGGGACTGTTTCCCCCTTTTTTGAAAATAAGACAAATTTTCTCAGGCTCGTAACTTTTGATTAGTAAGACTAAACTTGATAAAAATTATATATTTTAAATCAACATTAAATCTGATTCTTTTGATATATCTATTTGCATCGTGATTCCGTTTTTTAGAGTTTCGATTACTATTGAGCCGGGTCGCTCCTTACTTACAGTTCGGTACCACGATTGATTTGATTCGAGGAAAGTAAACCCGCCAAGAACAACCCGCAGTGAACGATCAGAAATAAAGCTTTCAATCATCTTCAACAGAAGTCTTCTGACACCATACGGGTAAATTTTCTTCAGTAGGCCACGATACCATACTCTGTCAAAAGCTTTATCAATGTCGAATGAATATAACCTGATTTCGTATCCTTTTACCAAAAGTTCAATCCTCTCGTAGTATCGTGCCATTAAGTACTCAAGCTTTGAAGGCAGAATCCATATTGGCGTTCGCTTAAAATTTTGTTTTGACTTCAGGTACTAATAAAGTGAATGATTCGAAACCTTTCGTAAATTTTTTCAAAGCAAGAGTTCAGGTTCATAGACCTATATGAGTCCGTGTCCACTGGATCACCATCTGGCTTAGCTATATAAATCACATAGAAAGATTTCCATATGCGATGAAAAGTTTCAGTGGAAAAACGCAGCCGGAATTGCGATGACAAAGGTCCAGCTAATTCGGCACTTTTTCAGAATTTGAGAATACGGTAAACGCCTCGGCGAGAGCTTCCGTCTTTGCCTGGGGCTCTGGAACAATTGTCCCGGAAAAAGGTTCTTACAAAAAAATTCTTCGCGGGAGTGAAAACCAGCATTTTTAGGGACAGCATTTACTAGACAATTTTCATACCATATCTTCATTAGAGAGTCATCTACAAATTTTGCTAAATAGGTGGCTGTTATGCATCAAATCGAATCCTATCAGGAAGACTTAATTTTTTGATGTTTGATTTTGTTTTCAAGGGACAAGCACTACTCGGAGAAGTCTATTCCCTGACATGTATAAATATACATTAGTGGTTTCGGCATAACTACAAAGCTCTTCCGTTTCAAATCGTCTGAAAAGGAGATGATCTATTAGTTTTCCTTCAATAGCAGTATTCTACATTTCAAATCACTTTCAAGGGTCAAGCACAACTCAGTGGAGTCTGTTCCTGGGCTTATTTGTAATAATAATAATAATTTATTTATAACCCACAAAATACATTAAACTATGGAGTAAACACGCAAAAAAAGGAAAAACCAAAAAAACATAACAAAATAAATAACATAACAGCATACAACATAAGTAAATTACCTCAATTCAAAAAATGGCCAAAGAGGGTCAAAAACACCAATCAGTTGCCGGGTTTTAATAGATATATCTTTAGATAAATGTTTCGGTCGCGAGGGCGCATCAACGATGGCAAATTTAGAAACGACTGTATGATTCCGATACCACCGAAACAGACGCAGCAAATACTTGCAATACTTAAAATATCCTGAGCGTATTTTCTTTGTATCCTTCTTGCGAAGGAGGAAAGCAAAACCAGAAAGATAAAAAACAGCAGGGGCACAAAAACTAGAATAAAGACGGCATAGTCCTTTTCGGTTATACCGACCACGATTTGGGAAAATTTTCGCGTAACCAACCCGCATTCTTTTCAGCACCCTGGACGTAATAGCGGAGCAAGTAGACGAAAGTGACGTGGAAAAAGAGAAACCCAACCATTTAATACTTGCTGAACATGGTATAGTTGAAGAACCCAAGCAAAGAGGTGATGCTGGTGGAGGACTCCCAAAACACAAAAACTCACATTTGGAGGCATTAACTGAAAGGCCTACTGCGAATAGTGCGGCTGAAAGCCGGTGAAAGTTGGTAATTCGACTATGTTTTGTCCGACTAAGAAGCAGAACATCATCAGCATATGCAGCGTGACTAATACCTAAATTATCACTGTAAAAAAATTAAAGATTGAAGACGTTGGAGACACGAAGCTAAAACACATTTAAATATGCTCGGGGATAACACGGCACCTTGCCTAACGCCTTTTTTAACAGGAATATACTCCCCTACAGTACCATTCCACTTCACCCTAACTGAAGACTTAGCATACCAATATTTAAGCGCGGAAACAATAGAAAGGTTAACACCTAAGGCTGCTAGAGAAAACAAAGCATTTGAATGAATTACATTGTCAAAAGCACTAGATATGTCAACAGTCAAACAATACAGGGTACTTTTTTGAGCAACAGCTTGTTTCATTAGCCG
Organism: Artemia franciscana; assembly: GCF_032884065.1. Classification (NCBI taxonomy): domain Eukaryota; kingdom Metazoa; phylum Arthropoda; class Branchiopoda; order Anostraca; family Artemiidae; genus Artemia; species Artemia franciscana. Next base: position 38,571,610 of record NC_088871.1, read on the forward strand.
ACCCACAATATGGTGAGCTTGAACGCAGCCCATACCTTTTCTAAAACTAAGCTGGAAGGGCGTAAAATTGCACTTGGAGTTAATGGCCGATAGCAGTAAATATTAAAATAGCTTACTAACAAAACAAGACACAGTGATAGGACGGTAATTAGAGCAAGCACTGGGGTCCTTGCCCGTCTTGATTATGGGAGATATACAACCGGACAAAAAACTATCTGGCACAACTGACTGTGCCAAACACATCTGAAACAATAACTGCAAATGCTTCAGCAGTTCAGGACAACCATAAGCAAAGACCATCACTATCGAGAGACTCAGACTTATTCACTTCCTTAAGAGCTCGGAGTATAACACCAGATTCCACCGATAACACTTGAGATTGGATGATACGAATTGAGTTGACAAGCTTAGTAAAATGATTTTGGAGATTAATATTAAATGAAAGCAAAATATTTTTATAATGAGAAACGAAGTCACATAGCCGAAGATTAATTGGAGGTGAACACTTTACACTGTTTATAACATGATCCCAGGATTTCTTGGCACAGGGACAATCCCAGGCATTCAGTCTCGCTCTACGCAGGGAATATTTGTATTGTCGTTTAGTTTTCTGTTTTATTTGATGTATTAAACCAGAATAAGGACGATCACAGGCTATCCACATACGGAGCCAGAACTTAGCTTTTTGTTTAGCTATCTTCACTTTAGGATCAACTTTCCAAAAGAGATTGCGAGTACCTGTTCGCACGCACTCGGAGGGAACAGCTTTTTTAGCGGCAGACTTTAGACAGAACACTATTTGCTGATAATAAGAGTTGAAGTTGTACATACAGATGTGTGCAATAAGTGCAAAGGCACTTTAATAGATTATAATAACTGGGACAATGTCAATACATAAAGTGGAACATGGGTATTTTCCCAATTCATTTTTGAGAACCACTTGGTAGAGTTACGTTGCATAGAGCTCGCCATGGAGCAAGATAGCTGGCACGTGATTGGTAAATGATCGTCGTCGATTTTAGAATCGTCCACATGAACTATTGATGAAAGTAGAGTTGAATCTGACACAATTACATGATCAAGGTTGGAAGTAAGACCACCACGATTGTGAATATAAGTAAATAGAAGATCTTTATCAGCAAGATGGAATCCTCCGGGTAGTGAATCGAGAAAGATTTCAGATCGGTCAGAATTAGATAATAAGTCAGTCTTCATGTCACCGGTGAGAACCCATTTGGTATTTTGTTTTGAAAGGTCGCTAAGTAGTGTTCATAGGCGATTACATGCTTGTGAAAACCTAGACAATGACTGCACAGTCTTTTTATTACAGGAGATTTAAATGGTTATAAATGCGGTATCACCACATTTTATCGCTAAGATGTTAGCGTCACTTTGCAATAATATCGGCTGAGTCTTATGTCTGAAATAGATGGCCAGACCTCCTGATGGTCTACCACGGGTTTTCTGGAAGGGACATAAAGCTAAACGGAGTTTGAGCATTCATTTATTAGCATTGTTGAGAGCTGATCGGAGAACTTTTCATTTCAGACTAAAACTTACGTATTCCATAGTGCAATTTGCACATTTTGGCTAAGCTTGGAAAGGGTTTTCCTTGGAATTCACATGAGGGCCAGAACATCTGGAACACTTGGGATGTGCTGGTGAGCGGGGACGAGCTCCAATCGGGTGATCAGTACTTTGACAGCGAAAGCATCGACGCGGAATGGATTGAAAGGGCTTAGCGCGAAAAATTTCGTACCCAATACGGATTCACGACTCAGGTACCGCGTTCAGAGATGTTTTGTCGATAAACTCGAGTCGAAAAGTGCGAGAATTGCCGATTTGATTAGCACTAATAAGTCCCTCTACTGAGGCCTCTAGGGTCGCTGAGCTCCGGGGGTGGGTTTCTTACAACGACAGCGTAGGACGGTTTTTTCGTATTTTGAGTAGGGGCTACAAGCTTAGACTGGCACTCAGTAACCTTGGACGCAATATCACGCAGCTGTTCAAGACAAGAGTTCACCTTGGCACTGAGGGTACTGAAGGCATCAACAGGGATCATTGTTACTTCGCTGGGACATTTGATAACAAAGTCCGTAAGCTTTATGTTCTGGGAATCGCACTTTACAGGGGAAGAAATAATGTCCGAAGCACAGTTTCATGCAGCATTGGCTCCAACGCGCTTCGATGGGACTTCATTCAGAAAAAGCTTTAAAAAAGCAGTTTACGGGTCTCACAAAGAGAAGAAGACTCGAAGAAATCGGCCATGTACTCTTTTATTGTATCGGGCGAAACTCCTTGAGCAAGAATTTTCTGTATAAAGCACAGGATAGGATTGTAGAAAATATAATCTTCGCACCAATTACCAGTTCCCATTTTCTCTAGAAGGTTCACTTGCGAGAGAAGTAAGGGAAGCGTTGGAGGCTGCCTACCTTGTCCCCGCAATTTAAGGGACAAGCCCGACTGGTACCACGGCTCTTGCAAACAGCTCTCCCCCACCCTTCTGCTTAGTTCTCTCCTCTCACCTTTATCGTAACGCAATTGTCTATAATATAGGAAATTATAATTATTTTTGCATCTGCTTAATCCTGACCTATATCATATATAGGTCATGAAAATATCAATAAGGGAATTCACAGTTCCCAAAGGAATTTTCACTCAAGTCTGAAAATAATCCGCTTATTTATAATTCTTTGGACACTGAATTAATTATCATGAAAATATTGGCTATAGGTCAGGTAGTGACGATAATCCTTTACCAAATATTAGTGATAGGTTCAATCCAAAAAGAGGTCATCACACCTTGAACTCTTTCAAGTCGATCTCTTTATAAAGTCGTTCCAAATTAAATAAAGGAAAGTTCAAATGATATAATATGTTATTATTGCATAGATGGCATTTTTCTAATCTTTCGCATCATTTTTTAACAGTCAAGCGCCGTTCGGTGGAGCCTGGTTCCGGGTGTATTCGTAATCAATTGATTCGACGTGAATAAAAAAAAATATTAGATTTTGTGCGAAAATTTTGTCAGGGATGGGCCAAATTATTTGCTAAAGTTGGGGATCCTCTCACGGTGGTGTTCTGCTTCATCGTGCAATTTAACCCATTGCTGAGAGAAGGTTTGTAACTCACCGGACGTGTCTACACGCCGGTAGGCCCTGCTGAGTGTACATCAATGGAGCGTTCTTCCTCCTCCATTTGTATTTATGACTAAGCATCGGTTCTGTTTCTGTTTTTCAGAAAAACAGAAACGGAAAAAAAGGATGAAAAAAAAAAAAAACTGAACAGAAACAGGTCCATCAAGTTGCACCCTGTCTTCAACATTGGGCAAAGTGTAAGCCGTAATTCCCAGGCGTTGTTCTGCTTCATCGTGCAATTTAACCCATTGCTGAGAGAAGGTTTGTAACTCACCGGACGTGTCTACACTTCGGTAGGCCCTGCTGAGTGTACATCAATGGAGCGTTCTTCCTCCTCCATTTGTATTTATGATTAAGCATCGGTTCTGTTTCTGTTTTTCAGAAAAACAGAAACGGAAAAAAAACTGAACAGAAACAGGTCCATCAAAAACAGATGACCTGTTTCTACTTTCTGTTCTGTTTTTTGGAAAATCAGAAAACAGCTGTTGTTTTATATTCCTCTTTTTTAAGATGTTGCACCCTGTCTTCAACATTGGGCAAAGTGTAAGCCGTAATTCCCAGGCGTGCATAAAAAAACCACCTTGAGACCATCCCAAATCCACTAACTCATCTTATTTTTAATCAACTACATGAGCATACAATAAGACCCTAACTGCACAAGCGATTCTAAAACCTATTAGAGGACCTGGGCATAGCACAGTTTTATTTTTGCCCCCTCAAGATGTTGAACAAAAGAGCATGAAATAAAAGGAACAAACTTTTCTTTTAATTAAATTTTAATTTAATATTAAAGGTTTTTAAAACTGAAAGCAAGAAGCGACATAAAAAATTAAAACGAGCAGATATGTACTTATCGGTAATACAATAGATACTTAAAAAGTGCAGTTTCATTAATGCCAATGAAATAAAACAAAATATTATGAAAATATATTACTTTAGTAACAAAATTATGAAAACTACCAGAAAGAATTTTAGAAGGGGGCCGCCCAGAGCACAGGATATTAAATACCTAACCTAGGTACCTTTTTTTGCCCTCCAACTCCAAAAACCTATTCAGAAATATTGTTCACGGAGTGACAAACCCCTGTTTCCCTTGCGAGCTAATTGAAATGTCTCTTTAAAGAAGTTGCTTGACTAGTTTTTGTCTTATGAGCGCGTGACAAATTCTCCAGTGTTTATTATATAACCGATAAGTCTCACAAAGTATTCCGCATATGAAAGGGGCCGTCCCCTCCTCAACGCCTTGCTCTTTATGGTAAAGATTTTTACTACTTCAAAAAGTAGAGTTATGACAAAGAGGCAATCTTTGGCGTGAAGAATGAGTCGTTGAGGAGGGGACAGCCCCCTGCATACACGGAAATAATTTCCGTACGGTCTTAATTTCTCTCCTTACTTTCAGTTTAAAAAAAACTTTTTTTAACTGAAAATAATATACTGAACATAATATATCTTATATATTTGGAATCAAACAGTTCGTGGTAACGAACTGTAGTAAGGAGAGACCTGGCTCAATAGTAACCAAAACTCTAAAAATGGAATTTTGATACCAATAGCTACATCAAAAAAGAATCGCATTTTAATGGTGATTTTAAATATATAAGTCTCGTCAAGTTTAGTCTTACCCATCAAAAGTTACGAGCCTGAGAAAATTCGCGTTATTTTAAAAAATAGGGGGAAACACCCCCTAAAGTCATAGAATCTTAACGAATATCACACCATCAGATTCAGCGTATCAGAGAACCCTACTGTAGAAGTTTCAAGCTCCTATCTACAAAAATGTGGAATTTTGTATTTTTTGCCAGAAGGCAGATCACGGATGCGTGTTTATTTGTTTGTTTGTTTTGTTTTTTTTTCCTAGGGGTGATCATATCGACCCATTTGTCCTAGAATTTTGCGAGAGGGCTCATTCTAACGGAAATGAAAAGTTCTATTGCCCTTTTTAAGTGACCAAAAAAATTAGAGGGCACCTAGGCCCCCTCCCACGCTAATTATCTTCCCAAAGTCAACAGATCAAAATTCTGAGATGGGCTACAAGTGGGAGGGGCAACAAGTTACATACTTTGACCAGTGCTTAGATATAGTAATGGTTATTGGGAAGTGTGCAGGCGTTTTCAGGAGGATATTTTGGTTGGGGGGGGATTGAGACGAGGGGGTAGGCTGGGGAAACTTTCCATCGAGGAATTTGTCATGGTGGAAGAAAATTTCCATGAAGGGAGCGTAGGATTTACTAGCATTATTAAAAAAAAAACAATCGAAAAATAAATATGAAAAAGTTTTTTTCAGCTGAAGTAAGGAGCAGCATTAAAACTTTAAACTAACAGAAATTATTACCCATATGAGGGGCTCACCTCCTCCTAATACCCAGCTCTTTACGCTAAAGTATTTTTAGTAATTTCAACAATTTACTCTACCCCTTTTGTGATTCAGGGGTCATTCTTAATGAATTTGGACAAAATTTAAGCTTTATTGTAAAGAACGAGTAACTGACGAGGGGGTGAACCCCCTCATATATGTAATAAAAACATGAGAATACAAAACTTCTTTACATAAGCTAATTTATAACTTACGTATATGTGTTACTAATAAAAAGATTCGTAAAAAATTAAAAGTTCTAGTTACCTTTTTAATTAACCAAAAAATCAGAGGGCAACTAGGCTTCCTCCCCCTCTTTTTTCTCAAAATCATTCGATCAAAACTATGAGAAAGCCATTTAGCCAAAAAAATAAATATGCAAATTTCGTTTTAATTATTCCTCTGCGGAGAGCCAAAATCAAAACATGGATTGATTCAAAAACGTTCAGAAATTAAATAAAAAAAAGACGTTTTTTGAACTAAAAGTAAGGAGCAACATTAAAACTTAAAACAAACAGAAATTACTTCGTATATGAAAGGGGCTGCTTCCTCACCAACGCCCCGCTCTTTACGCTAAAGTTTTTGTAATGTTTTAATAAGAAGAGTTGAGAGAAAGAGTCAAACTTTAGCGTAAAGAGCGGGGCGTTGGTGAGGAAGCAGCCCCTTTCATATACGAAGTAATTTCTGTTTGTTTTAAGTTTTAATATCGCTCCTTCCTTTTAGTTAAAAAAACATGTTTTTTATTTATTTAATCTAAGATAAGGTTTTAAATACGGCAGTAGAAAAGATATGAAAGAGAGAAAAATTCCTAAATCGTTAGAAACTCATCTGGAATGTGAAGGGTGTGAAAATGAATCAGGTTTCAGGGTATGGAAGTAAATACAACTCTTGTAGAGAAAATGTTTTTTCAACGATAAAGAGATGATTAAAACGGTGAAAAAGAAATTAACCCGATAACTACTTAGAGAGTATGTATTTAGAAGGAATGGGGGTAGAGAAACCACGTTATTCTACTCTATGTATAGTATAATCTCCCCCCCCCTTTTAGTTTGTAATTTTTATATGTAATTTTCACTCTTAAACTTCTGAAACTCAAACTATATAATTTTACTGGTAATTCCAAAATTAAAATACATTGTAATCTAGTATCAGCTAGGAGTATCCAGTCCCTTAATTAGTACATCAAATTATTGATACTTTCTTTTGAAGTCCTTTATTCACTTTATCTTCATTATTTTAATAGAATGGTCTTATGATTAAAATTTCATAAGCGATAGGAAACATGTTTTAAGTTTAGATTTTGAGTATTTTGGGTTCCTTTTATACCGTATAACTAAAAAATTGAAATGGTTTACCCAGTTACACAAAAATGTATAAACTAATCAGGTATTTGCACGTATTCGAAGAGGTTTGAGTTTGGTTGTCCTTAAACAATTTTTGAAAGGTTGAACTGATTGAAAGTTGTCGAAGAAAAGCTATTATCAGCCAACCTGAAAGAATACTGATCTTTACTCGAGTTCTTTAACGTTTGTTTTTATTGCTTGATGTTATCTAATTTCTTCACCTGATTGGGAAGAGGATGTTAAGCCATGGTTTCAGAAGATATCTGACCTTTAGCGTTTGAATATTAAACGTACTATGCATAGATGGTGTTTTTTTCGAAAATGGACGTATAAGATCTGAAGCAATTTAACTCTTCTTAGTTATAATTGTGTAGTGCGGGAGAAAAAGTGTGTGTGCAACATTTGAATTCAAAGGAAAGTGAGGAAGATGGCCCCTTTTTCACTGCTTAAATGATTCGACATTGAAGATATTTACTGCTAAGATTCGCAGTAAATAAGAAAATTTGAAATATGCAGTAAAATGGACATTTTCAAACAATATTATAGTTTTATAATTAAAATTTGCAATATCTTAGGAAGTTTTCACACTCTTTATGTCATATAATAAAATAATGAAATTCGTCTACTTAATTTACAAAATAAAGCTTAAAGAATACCCATGAATCGGATTTATCTTGAAAAATGTTTCAAACTCTTTTATTTTAGGAAATTTTGTCTTAAAGTACACTTTCTGTTATAATTACTTTAAATTTGACAAATATGGCAATAATAAATTTATCTTTTTGATACAATATACAGCTATTACCAACCTACGCCACTATCACAAACAACCAGGTTTTTTTCCTGATATAGGGCGTAAATTCAAACAAATGAGAAAACTGTGCGCTAGAGGTTTTTTTCTCCAGTCTCTTCTTGCTGCCATCCTTTTCTCAAATCCCTGTCCACCACTTTCTTCGCAGAATCGGTACCAAAGTGGTGGTGGGGTACTTTTCTTCGCGACAATCCATTTGGCACTAAGAAGCCCATTCTTGGCGGGGAATTAATAAAAACAACAAGTTTTTTTTTTAACTGCAAGTAAGGAGTGATATTAAAACTTAAAACAAACAGAAATTATTTCAAACAGATCATAGTAAGGAGCGACCCGGCCCAATAGTAACCAAAACTCTAAAAAATGGAATTTTGATACCAATAGCTACATCACATTTTAATTCTGATTTTAAATATATGAATTTCATCAAGTTTAGTCTTACCCATCAAAAGTTATGAGCCTGAGAAAATTTTCGTTTTTTAGAAAATGGGGGGAAACACCCCCCAAAAGTCATAGAATCTTAACGAAAATCACACCATCGGATTCAGCGTATCAGAGAACCTAATTGTAGAAGTTTCAAGCTCCTATCTACAAAAATGTGGAATTTTGTATTTTTTGCCAGAAGGCAGATCACGGATGCATGTTTATTTGTTTGTTTGTTTTTTGTTGTTGTTTTTTTTCCCAGGGGTGATCGTATCGACCCAGTTGTCCTAGAATGTTGCGAGAGGAATCATTCTAATGGAAATGAAAAGTTTTAGTGTCCTTTTAAGTGACCAAAAAAATTGGAGGGCAACTAGGCCCCCTCCCACGCTAATTATTTTCCCAAAGTCAACGGATCAAAATTCTGAGATAGCCATTATATTCAGCGCAGTCGAAAAACCTTATAACTATGTCTTTGGGGACGACTTACTCTCCCACAGTCCCCATGGGAGGGGCTACAAGTTACAAACTTTGACCAGTGCTTACATACAGTAATGATTATTGGGAAGTGTACAGGCGTTTTCAGGAGGATTATGGTTAGAGGAGGGGTTGAGAAGAGGGGGGTATACTGGGGGAATTTCCATCGAGAATTTGTCATGGGGGAAGAAAATTTCCATGAAGGGAGCGCAGGATTTACTAGCATTATTTAAAAAAAATGAAAAAATAAATATGAAAAAGAATTTTTCAGCTGGAAGTAAGGAGCAGCATTAAAACTTAAACCAAACAGAAATTATTACCCATATGAGGGGATCACCTCCTCCTAATACCTTGCTCTTTACGCTAAAGTATTTTTAGTAATTTCAACTATTTATTCTACGGCTTTTGTGATTCAGGGGTCATTCTTAATGAATTGGGACAAAATTTAAGCTTTAGTGTAAAGAGCGAGGTACTGAAGAGGGGGCGAACCTCCTCATATATGTAATAAAAATATGATAATACAAAAGTTTTTTTACGTAAGCTAATTTATAAGTTACGTAAATGTTTTACTATTAAAAAGATTTCTAAGAAATTAAAAGTTCTAGTTGCCTTTTTAATTAACCAAAAAATCGGAGGGCAACTAGGCTTCCTTCCCCGCTCTTTTTTACTCAAAATCATTCGATCAAAATTATGAGAAAGCCATTTAGCCAAAAAAAAAATGCAAATTTCGTTTTAATTATTCGTCTGCGGAGAGCCAAAATCAAAACATGCATTGATTCAAAAACGTTCAGAAATTAAATAAAAAAAAACAAGTTTTTTTTAACTGAAAGTAAGGAGCGACATTAAAACTTAAAATGAACAGAAATTATTTCGTATATGAAAGGGGCTGCTTTCTTATCAGCGCCCCGCTCTTTACGCTAAAGTTTTTTACTGTTTTAAAAAGAAGAATCTAGAGAAAGAGTCAAACTTTAGCATAAAGAGCGGGGCGTTGATGAGGAAGCAGCCCCTTTCATATACGAAGTAATTTCTGTTCGTTTTAAGTTTTAATGTCGCTCCTTACTTCAGTTAAAAAAACTTTTTTTTTTATTTAATCAACATAATAAGCTAAATCTTTTGATATACCTATTATTATTATCAAGATTTCATTTTTTAGAGTTTCGGTTACTATTGACCCACAAAGCTCCTTATTACAGTTCGTTACCACGAACTGTTTGATACAAAAGCATAACAGCTTTGAATGAAATGGAAAACAAACCGAAGTTCAAACTTTGAACTTGTTGCTCAGAAACATTCTTGTTTCGATTTTTCCATCAGTTGTTCTTGCACATTGGATTACTTGCACTATCCAGGCTAAAAAAAAAATTTTTTTTGGGTTTTTGGGATGGAAACTGTATGCCTCCGGTTAAGAGGTTTTCAAGCATGGTTATTTTAATAGTGTGCTTTTTATTTCAATCTAATGCCATTTTTGAGAGGTTTCGGGCTTCTTTTCGAAAATAAGGGAAATTTGCTCTTGTGTTAAGACTAGCATTGAAGTTTAATGAAGGTAATAATTAACATTGGTGAATCAGCATCAAATAGTTTTTTTGCGTAGAATTTTTTTCCGAAAACACATGTTTTTTCGTTTATTATAGATCGAGATTTGCTCTTTACTAGGTTGCAGCTACTGATGCATCCATGGTGTCTAAAATTAGTTACAAAAAAACACTGATAATTCACTAGACCCACTTTTTCTGCTGACTTGAACTTGACTTCCCCAACGTCACTTATTTTGTTCTAAGATCTAAGGCAACGATACTGCAAACTTTTGGCTCTGTCTTGGTCTAGCTTTAAAGTTAGCACTGAGCAACAGGTCCTCAATCTCCAGAGGATGCCTTGTAGTTGTACAAGAGCTTCTTCTTAGCTGAAAAAGCATTAGTTTCAAGAGCTAACCAAATAAAATAGAGTAAAAACTATGTCTCTAGTGCTGCCTCCAGATCAGATGTAGTTTCAGTCCACTCATCACATGTACTCTCCTCATATAACTTGTCAGGGTCATTCATATCAGACGCGTCATAAGCAATATCCTCATTTTTGACATCGGGTAGATAATCCTCGTCTGCATCGATCTCTTGCTCTATACTTGAACCTTCTTCTAGTTCGTCATCATCACCATCAGACACACGTGCAACAACCTGCTTTATATCAATTTTTCTCCAGGACTTGAGACCATTGGTTACACAAAAGTGAAGGTAGCAAGGTAGCAAGCTTTGACAATAGATTAAACGCAAGCACTTGGTTAAACGAAAAAAAAAATAAAACCAGTAAACAAGCAGAAACGGAAAAAACAGGCTAACAAAAATAAAAGAGAAACAGAAACAGGTCCAACAATAACAGATGTCCTGTTCCAGTTTTCCGTTCTGTTCTTTTTTTTTCTTTTTCTTTTGAAAATACAGAAACTGAAATAGGTAAGACCAAAACAGAAACAGAAATAAAAACAAAAACAGTGCCGATGCTCATTTAAGTGCCCCGGCGAAAGTGCCCCAGATTCTATTATGGACTCCAAGGGACTAGGTCCCTCCTTGTCCGCGCCTCCTATGCAATGGAGGTATCCTACATATCTGTAGGACATTCACCTATCCGTCACTTTGCGACACGCTGAGTGGTCTGAGGGAGGCCCCTAATGAGAATGTAACTTATTAGACACTTAATTCAAGAAAATAAGGCCAATACGAAAAAAAATTTGTAAATGAGTGAAAAACGTAACCTAAAGGAACGTCTGAAATAAATAAGACATCGTGTAGACTCGTAAATCGGTTTTAGTAATATCGAACTCTTTGTCAAAGAATATTTTATGGAGGTTGAAAAATATGAGTAAGTCCAATTTCAGCAACTATTTTTCTTATGGAGGGGAATCAAAAACGGGGAAAGCTCACACTTTTTTTTTTGGCGAACAGATTTTTTGTGCTCATTTTCTTCTAAACCCGCCCCCTTGCTGCCATGGTAGACCGAGTATATACAATCAATCAAAATCTTATATAATTGGGGAATACTTTCTGGCATAGGAAAAAATAATTTTGACTTTTGCAGATTTGCTATACAAAAAAGAATCGAAATATATGGAAAAGATGACCTAAAAGCAAGTCCGAAAGAAAATTAAAATTAAGCGGACTTGTGAATGTCTTAATATAATGTAAAAGATAAAATGAAAAACATTGAAGTCTATTAATTAAATCCTCCTATTATAATCCTCCTAATAATTTCGGTAATAAACATGTATTGCTGTTATTCCATGCTTTTCTAAGTAAAATTATAAAATTATTTTTTTAATATTTTTTTTTTTAATTGTTGCGTGCTACTACTCCATGAATAGTCACAGAGGGCAAGGATTAGGGGACAAATGCAAAGAGCTAGTGAAAATTGTCTTCTTGGTCCACTATAAATATGTACTAGCTTACCACTCAGAGCATTCCTTCTTTCGGGGTTATTTAAAAATATGTAGGCAATTTTCGACTTTTCATCTTTCTTCAAGTCGACAGATCCCCCGGGAAATCCGAGAAAAAATTGTCTTAGGTCATCTATCTGTTTTTCAGAAATTGGATTTGCAGCATATGTTCGAAAACTTGTCATTACACAATATTTGTAAGACACAAGTTTCCTTATCTGTAGCATTTAGCCTGAAAAGAGAAGTATTGATAAAAACCTGTTAGTAGCTAATTGCATATACTTCACGATAACAAATTTGGGAAAAAAAGTACCAAAATTGTCATAAAGCTTCTCATACAAAAATGTAATTTTCTATTGCGTAGTCCATAGCGTAAAAGGTGTATCTCAATAAATCTTATATTTTAATAACAAACATTTTATTCTTTGCTACAATACTACTCGCATAAGACGCATACTATTTTGCCAGGAATTTTAAAATAGGCATAAAATACTTTCCTGCTTGCTATAAGCTTCCTCGATTGCTATCCTAAGCCTCAAATGTGATTTTCAATAAGGATTTCGACAATCATTATTTTAACTAAGTCTGCTGCTGCACTTAGTTGCAATACATTCTTTAAAAAATGAAATTGATTCCCATAGTACATATAAAGCAAATAATGAATTTTAGAGTCCGTCATTCCTAATTCCAGAAGAAGTCCATTCATTCTTCAGAGGTGGTTCTGGCCTCTCCAGTGGCCAGGGAAATTTTTTTACTAGAGCCTCCCCTCCTTCTCACGCAAAATTTCCAGGTCAAATTTTAACAGTTTTTTTATTTACTAACAAAATTATTTTCGATTTATTAATTAATTATCATTTGTTGGATTGTTTGGAGATGCTAATGCGTAATCTCCACGCACTTCCAAGCTCTGCTTTAGCTGGGAGAGATTGCCCAGTAGAGGTCAGTCCATAGTGCCACCAATACCAGTCTGGTAGTGTTAGTAGAATTTATCTATCTGACAACTTTTTCTGATACAAAATAATCTTGGTGCAGACAATGAGCTAGTGTTTTATTTCATCAGACCTCTGAAAGAAAAAAGGATCCCAAAATTGTTGTCATCAGAGCGTCTACGAACAGGGTTGCCATCTGTAGCACGAAATTGCTATTTTACCACTATAAAACAGTTCGTGGTAACGAACTGTAGTAAGGAGCGACCCGGCTCAATAGAAACCAAAACTCTAAAAAATGGAATTTTGATACCAATAGCTACATCAAAAGAATCGCATTTTAATGCTGATTTTAAATATATAAGTTGCATCAAGTTTCGTACTACGCATCAAAAGTTACGAGCCTGAGAAAATTTGTGCTATTTTAGAAAATAGGGGGAAACACCCCCTAAAAGTCATAGAATCTTAACGAAAATTACACCATCAGATTCAGCGAATCAGAGAACCCTACTGTAGAAGTTTCAAGCTCCTATCTACAAAAATGTGGAATTTTGTATTTTTGGCCAGAAGGCAGATCACGGATGCGTGTTTATTCGTTTTTTTTTTTTTGTTTTTTTTTTTTCAAGGGGTGATCGTATCGACCCAGTTGTCCTAGAATGTTGCGAGAGGGCTCATTCTAACGCAAATGAAAAGTTCTAGCGCCCTTTTTAAGTGACCAAAAAAATTGGAGGGCACCTAGGCTCCCTCTCAAGCTAATTATTTTCCCAAAGTCAACGGATCAAAATTCTGAGATAGCCATTTTATTCAGCGTAGTCGATAAACCTTATAACTATGTCTTTGGGGACGACTTACTCCTCCACAGTCACCGTGGGAGGGGCTACAAGTTACAAACTTTGACCAGTGCTTTCATATAGTAATGGTTATTGGGAAGTGTACAGGTGTTTTCAGGAGGATTTTTTGGTTGGGGGGAGGGATTGAAAAGAGGGGGATATACTGGGGAACTTTTCATCGAGGAATTTGTCATGGGGGAAGAAAATTTCCATGAATGGAGCGCATGATTTACTAGCATTATTTAAAAAAAAAACAATGAAAAAATAAATATGAAAAAGTTTTTTCAGCTGGAAGTAAGGAGCAGCATTAAAACTTAAATCGAACAGAAATTAATACCCATATTAGGGTCTCACCTCCTCCTAATACCCCGCTCTTTACGCTAAAGTATTTTTAGTAATGTCAACTATTTATTCTACGGCTTTTGTGATTCAGGGCTCATTCTTAATGAATTGGGCCAAAATTTAAGATTTAGTGTAAAGAGAGAGGTACTGACGAGGGGGCGAACCCTCTCATATGTGTAATAAAAACATGAGAATAAAAATTTTTTTACGTAAGCTAGTTTATAAGTTACGTATATCTTTTACTAATAAAAAGATTCGTAAAAAATTAAAAGTTCTAGTTGCCTTTTTTATTAACCAAAAAATTGGAGGGCAACTAGGCTTCCTCCCCCGCTCTTTTTTTATCAAAATCATTCGATCAAAATTATGAGAAAGCCATTTAGCCAAAAAAAAAAAAAAAAAAAATGCAAATTTCGTTTTAATTATTTCTCTGCGGAGAGCCAAAATCAAAACATGCATTGATTCAAAAACGTTCAGAAATTAAATAAAAAAAAAACAAGTTTTTTCAACTGAAAGTAAGGAGCGACATTAAAACTTAAAACGAACAGAAATTACTTCGTATATGAAAGGGGCTGCTTCCTCATCAACGCCCCGCTCTTTACGCTAAAGTTTTTTACTGTTTTAAAAAGAAGAGTTGAGAGAAAGCGTCAAACTTTAGCGTAAAGAGCGGGGTGTTGATGAGGAAGCAGCCCCTTTCATATACGAAGTAATTTCTGTTCGTTTTAAGTATTAATGTCGCTCCTTACTTTCAGTTGAAAAAACTTGTTTTTTTATTTAATTTCATTATGTGTCGCACTTTAGTACGTGCTACATTAAAGTATCCGATTAGTAGTACTTTCTTGCTACTTTTTTTTCTTTTTCTTGGATGAAATAAGGAAGATTTTGAAAAAATAGGGAGGAATTAACAAAAAGCTCGGAGGGCCTTTTTCCTGGATTTGTTTCCAAGGATTGGCGCAAAGTTGATATAATCGAGATCGCCTTTTTGCCATCTTCGTTCCGAAAGATTAATGCGAAGTTTGAAACAACCATACATAAAAAGATGAAAAAATTGATCTAAAACTAATCCAAATACACTCGAACGGACCACGCGCGTGTCGCGGCTTGCGCAATTTTTTTTCCCGTAATACCGAAAATCGTTGTGTAGCACGCAAAATTTGGTAATTTTAGCACTTTAGCAACTGACCGTGATAGCAACCCTGTTTACGAAAAGGTAGCTCAATCTGAGTCAGCCTAGATGAGAGGCAACAACTAGAGCCTTAGTTGCGTCTTTAGGTGGTTAGGGCCTAGTCTGGCCTCTATGGGACGAGGGGTAAGAGAGTAGTGAGGGATGCATAATTCTAGTCATAAGGGTATTTGACAAAAGAGGTTATTGACGATAACCAAAATGAGTTGAAACTAATTTTTGATGTCCTAGTTATGCCTTTAAAGTCTGGAATGGATTGGGCCTCTCTTGGAAAGAAGTAAACGGGGTCTGTAAATCCTTGTAATGGAGACATCAATCAAAAATACATTCAACAAAACCTGACCAGGGGCTCCAGTTATGGTTTCAGCTGTTCATGCTCCAATGAACCTCTCTGGGAGATGATTCTTATCATTTTTGTTCACCAGAACGAAATATTTTATCTCAATTTAGGTTGATAGGAGGTAGGGTGGGGTTACCCTTATAAGGAGTTGCAGTCCAATCTGATAGCTTCTAGAGTATTTTCTGGAAGAAGTATTTGGCATGTCCATTTTTTTTGGTTTTGTTTAATTTGCTGGGTTCATATTTGTAAGTCGCCGTTTCACTGAGGTCCAGAACAGTGAAATATTGTCTAGTGTCGGAATATAGGGAGTGAAATTCTCAGAAGCGGATTTAAGCTTTGGGAAATCGCCAATGATCTCTTTCATTATTGAACATAATGTTCTGCTACCATCTTACTGGTAGTGCCCTCAGCTTCAGCTTATGCGACATCTCCGCATAATTCACCTACTCGTATATTTTTCTAAAGGTGTGTACACCCGAATGATATTTCTGCGCATGGGCTCAGACTAAGACCATATTGTCTGATAGCTGCGGGTTTATAATTATGAACACTACCAGCTTTGGTGTTAAAGAAAGAGGCGCGCAATGAGGATTGCTATTATAAAGGATGGTTCACTCTTCCCTAATTTAGCGAAAGCATATTAGCAAATTGCGATAGTGGTGCGGATATAGTTAATCGACAAATCCCCCAGCGCTGTTACAGTAGTGCTGTAACTCAAAATATTTTCCGAATTCTCACAAAGCCTTTTCAGAGCTTTATAGAATAAAGCCATCAGTGAAAATGATTTGTTGATTATTTAGAAGACGTGAGTTTGACTTATTAGCACTCCCAGCTGCTAAAAACATTTGCATTCTTGAAAGCCTTCAAATTACGAGTACGCACAGGAGGGTTAAAGAGTACATTCCAAGACTAGTGAAGTAAATACTGCCTAAAAGAACAAAACTAGGGTTTAGAATAGAATGACGACAAAAAAAATGAAAAGAGAGAAAAAATTAACAATTACGAAGCGAGAGTAGAAATAAGACTACAGTAAGGATAAACCAGGGCTACAGTAGTGACCACCCTGTAGGTTCCACGACACCCATAGGGGGTGTACAGATGGAGCTACTAGTCCCTTAAGACATCATAACGCGCAGCTGGGTCTTGTGAAATACTATAGCGCACCTGTAACGGAATAGTACACCTACGTAATATGGAATGTTTACTTTTGCATGTTATGTAACAGGGAATGTTTAAAAAACTTGCAAGGGTCCTCCAAATCAGGATTTCTTTGGTTGTTATGTGATAGGGTTTGCTTGTTGTATAATAAAGATTGTTTCCTCTTAAAAAACCTACGAGTGGCAGGAAAAACCTTGAGGACCCGACAAAATCCTGTTTTCCTTGATCGTTATGATTGAAAAACTAAGGGCGTAGGGAAAAACCTTCAGGGACCCTACCAAATCAGGACTTCTTTGGCTCTTACGTAATAGAGTTTGCTTGTTACCAAATAGTTTCTTTGATTTTTAAAAAACCTGCGAGGCCCCGGAAAAAACATTCAGGCCCCCCCCTCAAGTAAGGACATGGTCGCCATTCTTCATCACAGAATATTTTCATGCTTTACACACACAGTCATTTCGTGTCAGCAAACAAGGGATTTTTTCACCGTTTTCTATCACCAGAACCGTTATACAGACTAGAAATCTTTGATTTTCATGGAACAAAGGCTGGTTGGTAAACATAGGGTGTACCGTTGTATCCAGGAAACATAAGCGTCTCGTAGTCTACTATTCTTCTGACGAGAACCGGATAATTTTCTATTGTCTCTAGGGGGGGGGGGGGCGTAAAAACGGGTACTAGAACGAATTTCATCATCAGTCTTACATAAGATTATTCAAAGTGACACATCAAGATTTTCTAAAATGGATGCCTATAGAAATTTGAAGAAGAATTAGATTTCTGCTTATATGCTAGTGAGTCTCTTTCTATATAACCCCCCCCCCCTCTCCCATTAAAAAAAGTTGCGCGTACCCAAATTTCACCTACTATGGTTCTATACGGTTCTCTCAGTGATAAGTCTATCTAATTTTTATCACAAAATACATGTTCCATATTAAAGCGCATTTTTCTATTACTGGTTACATATTCTGACAGCTCCCAATTGGGTAACCACCTGCATCCTATTCGGGTTAGACATTAATTACCGTGAGCCCTACCATTTTGGTATAGGGTTAAATGTTTGCAAAAAAACATCGGTTCTGATATTACGAACGTTTCGTAATTTAGAACCATTTTCTTGATCAAATTGACGAGTTATAATTAAAAATAATTAACGATTTTTGAGGAGGACAATATAAAATTCTAAATATTTCCATTTTAAGCGGGCAATATAGATTTTCACTGCTACTTAATCGTGAAAAAGGGGCGCATATTTTCCTTTACTATTGCTTGTTATAGAGAGAATGGAAGCAAAATTTAATCGAGGAACAAAAATATTTACGATCTATGTAATTTGCTTATTTAAAAATTTCTGTTAAATACCCTATTTTCGGCTTACCCCCTTAGCAAAGTCTCTTCAAACCCTATTAAACTTTCAATTCCTCTTACAGCAAAGGGTTTGCGCGTTATTTGCCAATTTTTGCCCCCCCCCCCATAGTTTTGTATCATTGCCACATTTTTCCTATGTGTGGACCCCATTGAGGTTGGTGGGGGAGCAATGAGGCTATTTCTGAACGCTAAAAAAATAAGATATATTTTAGCCATATATGTCCTTTTTATAAAAGCTATTTCCATAAATGATCAAATAAGCTGTATTTTTCACTACATGAAAAACTAAAATTTCATTTCTTTTCAAGGAAAATTCAGAGCAAAAAGTTCCTTCCCCAAAAAAACAAGGGTATGCGATGTGGGACCTTCATCGACCACGCACAGCGGCGAGAATAAGGAGCATTCTGCCCTCCACAAGCAAGGTTGTGAAGTCGCAGGGGTTTCAAAACCTGATTCCTATAAAATTGAAGTTCCCGAACCTTCTGCGCGAGACGACACCGATGCCAGCCTTCACGTAAGTGTAAATTCTTTGATATTCTTTCATAAATCTTATTTATTGGTGTGGTAAAAAACATATTGTTTTTTAAGCTAATGTATATTCTTGTTTAGACTGACAAAAGCGAGAAATAACTAGGATGTTGGGGGCTTGCTCGCTGATTCTGAGAGGTGGGTTTAATGGTATTTCCCCATCATTCTTTTCAGCCTAATAAAGACTTTGAGGTGCTTTTCGCCATGATTTGACGCTACAAACTAAATTTTTGTGCGAGATAAACTTCTCAGGCTATTGGAACATTGATGCTATTTCCCATCTTCAAAATCCTCGCGCACACTTACTGAGCCCAAAATAAACTCAGTTAAGATATTGTAACCTAAATGAAAAATCAGTTGTGCTGCCATCTATGGGATTAGCAAAAAAGATGGTAGCACCTAGGCAGGAAAGTAAAAAAACGGTGCCATCTATGAATGTAAATTAATAGATGACGGCAGTAGGGATGTGAACAAAGAACTTGATGTCGTGAACAAAAAAATCCCAAATATTGCCCAATGGTTCCCGTCCAAACATATTTACTTGACTCAACAATTTGCTAATAACCTGTCAAATTTACGAAGAAATAATTTCAAGTTGTCCATGTCAACCTCAGTACTAGCATACCATGTCTGATTCTTATATGAACTTGTTGAAAATCCCCTTAATTTTCAAAATCAATGATAGTTTCTCAGGGTAAATTCTGTGATTCAAGCTTTTTTCTAGCATGTAACATCAGACGTTACCATAATACATGCCAGTTTCAAGGCATATCCTTGATTTATATCTGTAATTCTTACCAATTTTATCAACTTATCGTCCTCTGGCACCCTTCCAAAAAATTTTCACTTCAAAGAACCATTTGCTAGAAACCAGTCAAATTTACGCAAAAATCATTTCAAATTGTCTGTATCAACCTCATTATCAGAACGCCATACCCAATTCTACTATGAGCCTGTTAAAAATCCCTTTTATTTTCAAAATCAATGAAGGTTTCTCATAGTACATTTCCTGATTCAAGCTTGTTTCTAGCATTTAACATCAAACATTTTCCTGAAACAGGCCAGTTGCAAGACAAATCCTTGATTTATTGCCTGTGTTTCTAACTATGTGCTTGCCTATTCTTGTATGTTTGTGTTTGTTTTTGTCCCTGTCTCTTTCCGTGCCTGTGTGTCTGGCTGGGTCTTTCTCTGTCTCAGCGTCTTTACCTTAAAAGTTTTTCATAGTGTCTTCTGTTTTGTTACATTTCACCTTAAAAATTCTGAATGAATTAATAGAAGCCATAAGCATTGCATAGAGATCCAAACAAATTCATAAAAATCAGGGTCAACCCTAGAAACCCAGACCAAACCAAAGACGCCAAGATAAAACTGTAAAAATCAGGACGTGGCCATAGAAATACAGAAAAATCCCATAGAAATCATAACCAGTACATAGAGATTCAGAAAAACCCCATAGAAATCATGACCAGTACACAGAGATCCAAAAAAATTCATAGAAATCATACGCAATGCACTTAAATCAACATAAATTCATTAAATCATGGTAAATCCTGAAAATCCAGACCAAACCAAAGACATCAAGACAAAACTTTAGAAATCATGGCCGATCAATAGAAATCCAGAAAAATCTCATAGAAATCAAAACCAATGCATAGAAATTCAGGGGAATTCATAGAAGTCGTAGCCAATGCATAGAAATCCTGACGAATTCATAAAAATCAGGGCCAACCCTAGAAATCCAGATCAAACCATAGAAATCGAGACCAAACCATAGAAATCAAGATCAAAGTGTAGAAATCATGGCCAACCTCTAAAAAATCATGTCCAATACATAGAAACCCCGACGAACTCGTAAACATCAAGACCAAACTGTAGAAATCAAAGTCATCCCCTAAAAATCCGGACAAAATCAGGGGAAGGGGGCATTGGGGCCATGTAGGGGGACTCTGTGCTCTGGTAGAAGGCATTTGGTCCTGAATGGGAATTTGGGGACCCAAACTCATGCTCAGTTCCGGTAATGGAAAACCAATGTGCTCAGAAATATTACATTGCAAAAATGATATGTGGCTGGTTGTAGTCATTACAGTTTTTTTGGGAGATCTAAATAAGTTTCAGTAACCATAAATAGAATGTGTCTTTCCAATAATCATCTCAAATCACAATGGCATACATATTTTTGGAATGATGGCAAAGGAGGTGCCCGGAAACAGTTCATTGATAACGCTTACAAAGGATCCAATTGAGAAATCAGTTGCACAAATAACTTGCTACGATATTATGACGCTTAACATCAATTGGCCAATGTCCTAAAAACAGCAAATTGGTTTTCTAGAATATATTTCTAAGAACATAATATCATCAATAACTTGTTAACTCAGTCTAGTAATGTGTCGTTCTTTTACCATAGGAAATGATGGGTCTCACGTTCAATTCATACATCAGACATAAATGTCATAAAATCAATGAAAAACTGCTTAGAAGCTAAAAATTGTGCTGTTGGAAGCAAAACATTTGACCATCTATAACTCTAGTTAACAGTATCTACATCTATGACTTTGGTTATGTAGATGACGGCTTCTGAGAATCCCCATTCTGTTTCGTGTTTTAAAAAAGTGTCCAGACAGGGATTAGAAGGGATATGGACCTGCTTGGACCCATCCGGGGGTTACTACTGTAGTAGTTGAAGTAGCAATAGTAGTAGTAGTAGCAATAAATGTTGCAGCGGAAGCAGCATTAGTAGTAGCATGCACAAATTGCCTTTTCGTTGATTGATCATCTCCCTTATCATTTCCTCAAAGTTCAAAATTAATATACTCAGGCATTCCTGGGTTACAGCCTTTTCAAAACTCGTATACACATAACGTGTTTTGCTTTATTTCCACACTACTTCTCTGAAAGGCCACCTTGGATACCCTTTTTTAGAAAATAAAGGTCAAGCAAGCATAGCTCTCTCAATAGCATGTACTGTATGTAAACAGTGAACGAATTGCCTAACTTACAGCCCTTGTTCTGGGGCTGTGAGGGGAATTACGTCCCCAAAGACATAATCACAGGATCTTTGAACAATGCAGAAGAAATTAGATGTCTCAAAATTGGATGTTAGTTTTGGAAAATGATGGCCATGGGAGGGGGGTTGGTTACCCTCAATTCAATTTTGACTCCTAAAAAGAGCACTATAACTTACAATTTCCAATCAAAGGAGCCCTATCAGAAGTTTACACAACCACCCATTTTACTTGCATAACTTACAGTCCTTGTCTCCAGGTTCTGAGGGGTTATTTCAACCCCAAAGGCCTTTTTATATGATCTTCAGACTATTTTGAACAAAATTCTATCGGATCCATTTGGGCAAAAGAAGACGTTGAGTGGGGCTAGTTGCTCTCTTATCACCTTGGACTATTAAAAAGGACGGTAGAAATTTTTATTTTCGATCCAATTAGCTCCTTCCGAAATTTATGAGACCACCCTTTCCAAAAAAAACGTATATACCCCCAGGGCACAACTTGCATTCCTTGCTCTGAGGGCCCTGGGGGGAAAGGGGGTTAATCTTCAAAGACATAATGACTGGGCCTTTCAACCACACTGAACAAAGTAGCTATCTCAAAAGTTTGATTGAATGTATTTGGGGAGACGATGGGCATGGGGGGAGGCTGGTTTCCCTCCAATCGCTTTCAACTATTAGAAAAGGCAATAGAACTTACAGTTTCCAATCGAATGAGCCCCTTTTGAAGTTTTTACGACAATTTCTTCTATACGAAGTGCACTGGTATAAAAAAAAAAAAAACAACTGCATTGTGCCCGATCACTCTTTATTTAGGCAACACAATTGCGCTGTCTACGATCTTTGGACTATTTTTTACAAATGGATGTCTCAAAATTTCTATCAGGTACTTTTCGGGAAAATACAACGTGTGTGTGTGAGGGGGGGGTAGCTGCCGTCCAAGCGCTTTGACTCTTTAAAAGAGCACTAGAACTTCTGATTACCAATCAAATTAGCTCCCTCTGAGGTTTACACCTCAATCCTTTTTATAAAAAAAACTTTATGTGCCCCAACGGCATAACTTACACCCCTTGCCCTGAGGTTTGTGCAGGGGGGGTCGTCAGCCTCAAAGACATAATTACTGGACCTTTCAATTACGCTGGATAAAATGGCAACTCAAAATTTTTGATTTGATGTGTTTGGCGAGGGGGGGGGAGCTAGTTACCCTCCAATCATTTTCTACTATTAAACAGGGCACTAGCCATATAGATTTCCGATCGAATGAGCCCCTTTCGAAGTTTCTACAATTCCTTCTATACGAGGTGCCCTTGTATAAAACACAAAAAAGAATAATTATTACATTGTGCTCACATCGCTCTTTACTTAGGCAGCGCTATTGCGCTGCCTTTGATGTAAAAGTTGTCTTTTGGCTTTCGAATCTAAGAGTTCTAAATGCTTACCTGCTAAGCAGGTAAGCAGGATGGGTGTGCGAAAGCACAAGACGGCTCACCCCTGACACCCCCCCCCCCCGTCGCACTTCATGGCTGAAAGGCCACGAAACAGAGATCAGTACCGCTGGTTTGAACCTTGAGGGTCTATTACCGTCATACTTACTTACTTACTTAATCTAAAAGTATTTGCAAGCAGGTATGCTATTTGCACCTGAATTCATTCTAGGGAGGCGCTCGGCAGAATTTGTCACAAAGCAACAAAATATGGAAAAGTTGAAAGAAACCATTTGAAAATACAAAGAAATGATGAAATTTGTTAGATTTGGCGGGGGCAGGGCTTGGGATTTTAGCTGTTCCCTCCCCTGTAATATCAAAAGCTTAAAAGGGCAGGAATTTCCAGAAAAATCCTATTAAGTAATGACAATTGTCAGGTACAAATTAATTCCGGAAAAAAAAACACCTTTCACGAGAGAAACAGCTGTGTATAGGCCTATAACGAACTATGCGCAATAAAACTAATGGGACATCGCTATGGATGGGACCCTTGGTCTCCACTTACGACACTCTGAGTCTGTATCTACGTTTACCAATTTTAATCACGGCCCTTGACTCTCATCAACTCTATACAAAAGAATTTACTAAGAGAAGGGTGAGTTTGTCGACACAAGTTCGTAGTACATACTCTGTAAGTACATTTGCTCACATATTCCGCTCCGCCATATGCAAATACGCATTTAGACTTGAGATAAAAAAAGGATACGCAAAGACACATGCAAGGGTCCCAATTCACAAAAATGTGGAATGTTTTTTTTTATAACGAAAATTCAAAAAGGGTATTTTTCTAAATTTAGTGGGGTGTGGTAGGACGGTGATTTTCGATTTTTGAATAGATATGCCAATAAAGGTATTTTTGAAAAGCAAGGGGGTGCCATTGGCCCAGCTCTCTATCCCCGCGCATTTGGAATAATTATCAAAAAAGAAGAAAACAAGAATCAAGAGCGATATTATCATTTTTATTCACGAATAAAAAGTTCTCACTCCTGCCTGGAAGGGGTGGGGCCTAATCCTTCATCTTTTACCTCTTTCAATATAACGCACCCTAGACGAGCTACGTTGCTTACTAATAAGGACTTCCCCAGGGTATAAAACATTGCCCTCTTCTTTCAGAATTTTTTTTTACATTTACATAATGTGTCTGAAGTGTTCCTTGAAAAATGATTGCTGAAAATCCTTTATCCCTAATACGAATATTGTGATCTAGCACTAAGCAATAAATTTAGTCATTTTTAATTAGCAAACCTGCAATGTTTTTTCATTCAAATTGCCGATCCCGTTAACGTAGTTAGCATCACCAGATAAAAAAGTGAAGGGACAAGGGTACAGCTATCCCAAAAACCCAAGTTAAAATATTTGACTTGCATTTCCCTTCTGAGCTAGATATCGTTCATTGACTCGGCGTGCATACAACCTCAACAAACGGGGCGGGTCTGGGCTCCCGTCGGCCATATTTCCCTTGTCTTGCCCAGACGAAAGGCTACAAGCGAGACTCAGACAGAAGGAACTTGTAATGGAACCGTGAAACGACTCTGACAAAATTTTTAGTTTTTATGTTTTTGTTTTGCGTTTTTTTGGTAAGTGCTTTTAAGTTCTTGAATTAGTTTTTTGAGTAATTGTGTTAGTAGAGTAATTAGTTGACTTACTTGTTGCTGTTTTCCTAAGAAAGTGTACTTTGCATCATGAAAATGTGACGTCATCCAAGTCCAAACAGAGAAGATTAGGCTAAGTAGCGCAGCCTAATTATTTTTTCAAATATCTCAGTTTTTCAATGTTTTTTTTTTTATATTATATTTACCTCATTAATACATTATTTCTAACTTACATTGAATAATTTAACAATCGCCACTGCTTTCACACATGAACAGCTTGTTCTGCGGCTGGTCCTTTCCAAGGCCAAATGATTGACGTATGCGTTTTGTGGAAGAGGAAATACTTGTTAGTTTTTTCTTGATATTTATAACTGGTTTATGATATGGGGTAATAAAAATATCATGTGCGATTTAATTCAGAGTATTTTCATATATTTAAAAGTAGGCTAAAGATACTTTTGGTCCATCCCAGTGAGAAGTCGTCTAATTGAAGATGCAAAGAAGTAGGCTAGCACCCTTTCTCCCCTCAATAAGAAATGCATAGGCTCTCTGTTTGTCAGATCATCTATGACCCTTAGACCTGTTCTAATTAATATTAGATTAATAGGCCAAGACTGAAACATACCCTAGGCTTATGACCTGTTTAAGATAAAAATAATTGCCTACGCAAAAAACATGGCAAGGAAAAACTCTTTTTTTAAAGAACGGTTGCTTAATTTTCTTTTTACTTACTATGCGAAACTATATAGGCTGTTCCAAATGCCCAATTTCTTACCAAGGTTAATAGCCATAGCTAGCTTATTAGTTTATTAAGCAAATTACACTAGGCTAGCTTTTATTTCACTTATTAGCCTAGGTGAATTGGTTAACATTCAGAATAACTAAGTTCTTTTTATAGCAAGTATGAAAAAAGCCCGAATTCAGCATCCCTACTTTAGACCCTCCGACCCTTCTGGAAAATTTGGTCATGCTAGGTTATTCCATTCTCTGCAGGCAATTGGGGTTTGGGAGATCATTTTTGGAACCTCAAAAAAAAAATGTGAAGCGAAATCATTGCATCTTTGGTTATATTGATTACTTTCTTAAAATTATAAAACTAAAAGTGGGCAAAATTTGTGAAAAACGTGTGAAATAATACAGAGAATTGTCAGTTATAAGATTTGGAGGGGGCCTAATCACAATGTCCCTTCAAGCAAAGGTAAACAAAGTAATTTACAACCAGTCGTAGACTAGTTCCGGTCTATAGGCTTTGTAAATATCTTGTTCTAAGCTCAAACGCTGGTCCCATTCCCCTCAGGATCATTTATCTATTAGAGTAAGAACGAAGAATTTTTGGAAAGGATGCAAAGTAAATACAACGGATGGGTGGAGTATGAACTCTGGAACGCTCCCGATATTTATCACACATTTGAAGGAATTTCTTTCGGAAACACGAAAACAATGAGATTTCGCCGAGTTCCTTAGCCCCCCTCCAGTGCCTGATTGATCCATGTCAACATTGCCTTTTATTAGTGGAAAGTTGCTTGTTCTTGTATTACCTGTTGAGAAATACATAGTCCCTCGTTTGAATAACCCGGAGCATAGGACCCATTTAATTTCAAAGCAGGGTGACTTGAAGTTTTGCAACACTTAGCGTAATTAGATTGAAAAGGTTCTTTTCCCAAGCATCTGTTGAGGGTTTCAAGAAACATTCCTTTTGAGTCTCTTGGTACCCTCATATGTTTAATGAAGTTTACAACTACAATAGACGCCCCAGTTGGAAGTAGTTATTACGTGAGGATGTCCAATGAAAATCTCCCTTTGAATTTTTAAGAGCGTCCGTGGGGGTGGTAAGCTAGCCATGAAAAATATATTTAGTATTAGTAAACATTATAGCATTTGGGATAATATCCTCCCTCCCCAAGTAAAAAAAATCGCATGTTCGTACATTGGCAAAAAAAATGTCCAATATAATCCTTGAATTCGATGGTAGCATTTGCCTCCCCTAAATTGATAAAACAACAAATTGCCCTCTCGCTTTTGAAAAATACACGCGCATATATTCGTGAATTGACGCTATTGGGGAAGGTAAAATTTTAGGACTAGATTTGCCAATAAATAATGTGTGGCTGAATAAATTAGCCTAATTTGACATAGCACAAATTCACACGTGGACAGCCAGAGGGAGGCTAGTGGTGACAGTTGGGGGGAGGGCAATTTAGCTCCCGGAGATTTGAAAAATAACGTTGGAAAAAGTAAAAATAATAAAAGTGCCTTCCTTTGTTTTTAAATGCTTTTCGACTCCTGCATTTTCTTCAGTTGTTGCCACTGAGAGAAGGGTCAGCCCCCCCCGCCAAACACTGAAGACATAGTGGCTCAGATTTTAATTCATGAAGTAGAATATAGGTTGATATCTTGTACAAGGACGTTAGGGGGGACGGCAAATTTACCAAAATGAAAAACTGGCGAATCGTACGGTCAATATTAACAAATTTTTGAAAGTAAATATTGTTTGGGAGGGGGGTTAAAGTTTTTGTTCAGACAACAAGTACTAATTAGCAGTTAAGGTTAGTGTTCAGTGGCGTAATTTCTTCAAAATTCTTGGTGGAGGGGGGCAAAGTTGGAGCCAATCTTCCAGATCATGTAGGCTTATCTTTTGACAAAATTTTTGAAGAAAGTAAATTTCAGCTGGGGGTCAAACTGGGGTCTGTGGGGGGGGCAAACCGAGGTCTGGGAGGAGCAGTCGACCCCCTGCCCCATAGTAAATTATGTTCCTGTTATTGTTGCTTATAATTCGAAATTGAACTGGACAACTCCACATCAAAGATGTGATATAGCATCGAAACCTATTATGCACTTTAACTAAAAAAAATGCGGATATCAGTTTTATGCTTAGCAAAAAGTAAATCATGTCTGAATCACGTGATCTTTCATGATATTAAATTACATAGTCAGATTTAAAGAGACATCATGAGATTATAGGGCAAGTTTCCTGTTCGCAATATTTCTGTAGTTATTTGTCAGGTCAAAGTATAATTTATACCTATTAGTAGTTTAATTCATTCGTTAATGAAGTTTTTCTCTTACGCAATTAGTTGAAACAAGCTCAGTCCTGTTAATTGTTAGTCACTTGTAAAATTTGACAGAAATCATCATAGGATTAGGATTCACGGGTGGAGTTACTTGTGGGGGGGGGTCATATGCCTATTAGATTTTTGCTTTGCACCCAGGCTTTTCCCCCTTAGATTTTGAGACTTAACTTTTCTGGGTTATTTCACTAAAAATGACTTGGTATTTTTATTGAAAATGACAAATTCCTCCCCCTAGATTTTGAAAAATACAGTCCCCCCTTAACAATTTTTTTGAATCGACGCTACTGGGATTCACAAGAAGGAAGCTTATGCTTTATGGCACTTGGTATTAACCAAGTGACATATAGCGACCGCAAATTCGGTCGGTCGGTCGGTCTGTCTGTCCCGGTTTTGCTAGTTTAGGTACTTCCAGATAAGTTAGGACGATAATATTTGGCAGGCGTATCAGGGACCGGACCAGATTAAATTAGAAATAGTCGTTTCCCCGATTTTACCATCTGGGGGGGGGGGGAGAGGTGCCGGTTAATTCGGAAAAATAAAAAAATGAAGTATTTTTAACTTACAAATGGGTGATCGGATCTTAATGAAATTTGATGTTTGGAAGAATATCGTGTCTCAGAGCTCTTATTTTAAATCCCGACCGGATCCAGTGACATTGGGGGGAGGAAACCTAAAATCTTGGAAAACGCTTAGAGTTGAGGGATCGGGATGAAACTTTGTGGGGAAAATAAGCACTAGTCCTAGATACGTGAAAGTCCAAGATGCGCGATTGAAATAATCAGACCGGAACCGCTCTCTTTGGTGGTCCTTGGGGGGGGGGGGGGGTGATTCGGAAAAATTAGAAAAAATTAGGTATTTTTTACTTACGAACGGGTGGTCAGATCTTAATGAAATTTGATATTTAGAAGGATCTTGCTTATTTTAAACCCTGACCAGATCCGGTGACATCGGGGGGAGTTGAAGGGCGAAACCGGACTTCATGGAAAACGTGAAAATCGAGGTATCTTACGAATGGGCGATCGGATCTTAATGAAACTTGATATATAGAAGAATCCTATGTCTAAGATGCTCCATTTTCAATTCGAATCGGATCCACGGACATAGATGGTTGGAGGAGGGAAACAGAAATTTTGGAAAACGCTTAGAATGGAGAGATCGGGATGAAACTTGATGGGAAGGATAAGAACAAGTTATAAATACGTGATTGTCATAATTGGAACGGATCCGTTTCCTTTTGGGGAGCTGAGGATTGTTAACTTGGAAAAAGTAAAAAAATTGAGGTATTTTTAACTTAAGAACGAGTGACTGGATCTCAATGAAATTTGATATTTAGAAGGAACTGATGTCTCAGAGCTCTCATTTCAAATCCCGACCAGATCTGCTGACATTGGGGGAAGCTGGAAGGGGAAACTCGAAAATTTGGAAAATGTTTGGGGGGGGGGGTCCTGTGCTTTGATGAGTTCGGTACTTCTGGACGTGCTAGGACGATGTCAATTGGTAGGCGTGTCAGGGACCCGCACAAATTGACTTGATAAAGTTGTTTTCCCCGATTTGATCATCTGGGGGGCTGAAGGGAGAGGAAAAATTAGAAAAAAATTAGGCATTTTCGACTTACAAGTGGGTGATCGGATCCTAATGAATTTTGATATTTAGAAGGACCTTGTGTCTCAGAGCTCTTATTTTAAATCCCGACCGGCATTATCCCTGTGATTTTCCTTTTAAATCAATCTATTGATTCTTAGAATTTTGCTAGAGCTCATACCATATGAGCTCTTGGCTCTTCCGACCTCGTCACAAGTGCCATATGAGCTCTTAGCTCTTGTTAGTGTCATGCTTAAGATCGAAACATGGCTTCATATATAGTTCTATTAGTAGTTGTCATTTTAAAATTAATGACGCAAATATTATATATTTGCGTATATATTATATATTGTTCAAGGAGGGGGGTTGTAATTTCTCATAACTAGGCTTTCTGACCGTGCTAATTCCAATAGTAGACTTTTATTTTGATCTGCCGCCATTTTTGAAGGGTTTCACACTTCTTTCGAAATCACCGTAAATTTCTTTTCGCAATAAACTTTTACTTTTAAGACGAACCGAAATAATAGTTACCATTCCTGAATCAGTGTCAGATTCAAATTGTTTTTTACTAGGTAGTTTTTTCTTCTAAACGCGTTTTTTTTAACTTTTGGTTACCATGGGCTGTGGTTCGCTCTTTCCTAGGTTGCAATTACTGCTGCAACCATGATGAAACGATGTTTGGCTCATTTGAGCCAATCATAATTTTCTAGAGGTTTTCAGCCGATCAGAAAATTATATGAAAAAACCTGCACTTACAAAAAGTTTATTGTGAATGGGCCTTTAGGTCATCATTTTTCTAAGGCTCCTTTTGTACACGAAACGCTTCGTACCTAATTCTTTGTCTTCAATTCTATACAAGCAGTCGAACTACATTAAAATTCAATTTAAGTCCGATGAATTAGTAGTAGATACGTATGTACCATTTTGTTTGGGGGGATTAAGTCGTCAAGGAACGTTAAAATTACGTGAAAATGTTGGGACAAGAATAATTTTAAAAACTGTAATATTTGAGGGAGAATCGAAGCCCCTACCCACTACTTGCATACCCGTCCTATTACATTCTGATAGTTTAGAATTGTATTTTCAACCTTGAGGGGGAAGGGGTACTTGTATGATATAGCGACCACACTCAAGAGGTGAAGTTGGTTAATCATAATAAAATTTATCAGAATATGATGAAAACATAATACGGTACTTGTATATTATCCCGAACAAACTCGAGAAGTATGCTTTGTTTGATCTAAGAAAAACTGTTTTGTCTGTCTGCAATTGAGAGTGAGAAAAACTAAGATGGAACTGTATTTTAACTAAATATTTAGCATATAGACGTGGTTAGGGGTTAGGTCAACAAAATTATGGAAACTGCAACGGAGAATTATAGAAGGCAAGCAGCCCAGAACGCATTATAATAAATACGAACCTAACCATCTATATATATTAAATCTTTAATTAAAATATACCTGCATAGCATTTTAATCTCGCTCAGGCTAGGCTGATTATCTCCGAGTGGACACTGAAAACCGGTATATTACAGATCAAGAACAAACTGTGCTCGTTGTATCATACAAGTACCGGGGAAGGTGTTATCCCGAATAACACTCCTTTATCCCTTGTCCATCTCCACTGTCATACTTTCTCATGTTTTTGTTATGTTTATTTAGTTTTGTGCCTTCATTGACCGCGTAGACCTGTGATACAATTAAAATGGCTTCCGATCAGGAATTCTGCCTGCGATGGAACAATCATCAAAGTACGCTTGTTTCCGTTTTTGACCGACTTTTAAGCACTGAAATTATGACAGATGTCACACTTGCTGCAGAAGGCAGAAGTATCAAAGCACATAGACTGGTACTCTCAGCTTGCAGTCCATTTTTCCAGGTAGAGTATTTAGTTTGCATTTAGATATTGTAGTCCAGTTTGTATTTTCAATCGTTGTTTCTCCTCTGTCTCAGGACTGTCAATTGGTGAGGGGGCAGGGGTCTATTCCCCTCCCCCTTAAGTAAAGCATAAACACCTTTTATCAATATTTTTATTGAAAAATATGCCCCTTATAGATGTTAAAAAAATCTTTTTTTAATATTTTCATTGAAAAAAAAAGATTGCTCCTTTGGTTTCAACTACTTTAGGTACTTTAGAGTACACCTTAGCTTTTCTTTAAATGCTTTTTTTGTATGTTAATTTTAAAAACTGAAAAAAACTTGTACTCCTTAAGTTTTTGGGAATCGACTCCTCTGATGAGTGTCTTTAACAAATCCTGCTTCTTCTTTTAATAGGACTATAATTTTTGAATACCCCTCATAACAATTAAGTTGTTTTGTTATTAATTTGTAAACTTGGACAGAATTGGTTTGGTTACAAGAACTTCATTCAAGCGGTAACAAATTTTCTTTTTATGCCATAATTATTTGAGTTTTTTCTGTTGAGAGTATCTTTTTGAGGGGGGGGGGGGTAACACTACACTTACGTGCGGTAATTTCTGTTTACTATAAGTTTGACCGTGGTTCTCATTGTCTTCTTCCTTTTTTAGGTGTTATTTCTTATAGAAATTCCTTTTCGTTTTAAAGTTGATACACCTGATGGGAACTAATTTATGCTTGTTTAAGTTTTTACATTTCAATTATAACGTATCCAACATAGGCACAGGCGGAAGTTTTGACCATTAACACCTGCACAAGGCTCGTTGTAATATATTCGAATGTTTATTTTATCTAGAAAGTGGGGCAGTGAATCTCCATTC
The DNA here is from genome assembly GCF_032884065.1 of Artemia franciscana. NCBI lineage: Eukaryota > Metazoa > Arthropoda > Branchiopoda > Anostraca > Artemiidae > Artemia > Artemia franciscana. The sequence continues at coordinate 38,603,703 of NC_088871.1, forward strand.
TCACCATAGTTGAGGTACCTCTCAAGTATTAAAAAAAAACAAAAAATTGTAAAGTAGAGAGAAACACTAAAATATAAAAAGGAGCGGAAATTATTCCGTATATAAGGGTAGCTACCACCCCCTCAATATGTCACTCTTCACGATAGACTATTTTAGAACTTTTAAGAATAGCTTCTTATTTTTATTTAACAACCCTTGTGTTTGAGGAGTCGTTATTGAAGAATTGGGACAAAAGGTCAAACTGCGTAAAGAGCAAGGTATTGAGGAGGGGACAGCCTCCTAAAATGTGGAATAATTTCTCTTCGTTTCTAGTTCTAATGTTGATCCTTTATTTAGCTGAAAAAACTTGCCTTTTTTATTTCGTTTTTCAAATAATGCCGGAAAATCCGGCTCCTCTCCATGGAAAATTCATCCCCTCTACGGAAATTCCTCCAGAGAGATATATACGTTCATAATAAGCAAATAATGGTTGATATTATCACGATTTAAGTTGCTTTTAAAGGTGTTAATGATGAAAAAATGATTGTAAACTGAATCTTTGTTGCACCAGTAGTTGCGACGAAGTTTCAGTGTCGCTTATTACTTCCTTACTAAATCTTTTTTTTTTGTTAATTAGCATAATAGACTCTCTGGTTTTATTTAAATCGTCAATTAGTAAGTTGCAGCTACCGCTGCAACCTCGGTAAATTAGGTAGCTAGGTCATCTTCATATTTCATCTTTTTTTAGACTTGCACACTTTTACACCTAACTCCTCCATTTATCCTTGAATTCGAGAGAGGAACGTGCGTATGGATATTTTTGAAGGGGTAGGCCTAATGAGTATCCTTGGCGTTTTGCAAAGTGGGCCTAAGTCCTCTTTTTTGCGAAAATAATTTAAGCACGTGATTAGAAATGGCCTGAACAGATCTATAGATTGTTCTATTCAAAATGGGCTTATCGTTAATCCTGACCAAGTTGCAAATTGTTCCAAAAGGGTGTAAGTCTCTTATTTTCAAAGTGGCGAACAATTAAGCAATTTGGACATTCCCGGAGAATTCCGATGGAAAAGTTAACTAGGTATTTAGTCTTTAATGTTTGAAGTTTCTTAAATTCTGATTTCTGAGAAAGATTTCTTCTTTGTGCGTTTTCATTTTCATTTTGTTCCCGTGTAAAATTAGGAAAAGTGGACTTATGTCCTTTTTGCAAAATGCCCTGGATATGTGGGAACGGAAGAATCTTAAAAACTCAGTAAAGGCGGATTATATTAAAAATTTAGGATACAGTAGGGGGAGTTATGCGCGATTTAATATTCTACATGTGAGAAATAGGTGTATCCGCTTGCAAATAGTTGATATAGAATTACGTGACCCCCCTCCCCCCAAAAAAAGGAAAAAAATCAGTTACGATTTTGGCGGCAATAGTTTTGGTTCGGAAACGGTGATGATGAAAATCAGTTGATAGGTCTTGAGTTGTGTCTTCTTCACTAAATGAATGATGAAAGTTTATAAATAACGCTTAAAAAAACTCCGATTGTAGTGTTAAACCACATTACTAATTAATAAGTCTCTGTTTGCTACTCAATAAAATTTAGCTTCCCAATAGTACGTTAACTACTCGGGTATGAAGACGGGTTTTGACTTCAATATGCGTGAGTTTGAAAATTTAGGTTTCCCACTTTCTAGTTCATTACCCTTTCTTGTCGTTGGGTCCTTACTGGGGAAATTCCTTCGTACAGGTTTAGAATCCGGAATCCTTGGAACCAGTTGTTTATGAATTTCATATCTTCCAGATTTCGGAACGATCATATATATGCATAAGTATGGGCAGATACTCATGCAGAAAAGAGCGGGGTACTCAGAATCATTACAGTTCCCCTTTTATATTTGTGATATTATTCGTATTATCCGTCTTCATTTTTTTTTTTTTTTCGAACTTGCCCCCTCGTGAAATAAATAGCTGCATATGTTTCCGTTTGTGACACTTAGGAGACAGGAGTAATAGGAGAATTCCGTAGTAGGAGATCAGGGGTAATCTTGGAAATGTTTTCAAATATAACAACTTAGTACCCATGTGTGTGTTGGGGGGATACTCTTCCACGACTCTTGCCTCTTCGTGCTTTTACGTGAAAATTAACAGTGATTATGGTTTATGGTTGTATGAATAGATTTGCAGAAAGTAAAACAGTTCAAAATAGGGATGAAACCTTTTAATTGACAGTGAACTGTTGAACTGTTTGAACTGTTTTACTTTCGTCATGGAAAGGCAGTGTGGTCTTCGAAGTTATCTAAATAGATTTGCAGGGTTTTTTATTTTCACTATACCATCAGTTGCGCAAATCGGGAAGGTGTGTGTGGGAGAGCATTCACACCTCCAAGCTTTTTTGCCTCCACCATATTTTGAAAAAATCCTTTATTATTATTTTTTTAATAGTTCGTTCGGACAGATATAATATAACTTGCAATACACGATAATGTGGACCCATAAGTTTAGTCGGGTAGGGGGGATTCACCTCCTGTAAGGTTCTTTCTCGGTGCTCCCAAAAGGTGCCCTTCTCTTGCAGAATTGGTCCCTCCTTGAGTCTCAATTTGGGTCCAAAAGCGATGTAAATGTTTCGAATTGTCAGGTTTACTATCAAATCAACCATCACAAAAAGATGCATAAAATGACTCAATGGAAGTAATAAATTGAATGAGTTCTTTGATAACTTCCATGTTTTCCGAAACCGTACTTTCTGCCGATCATTTCGGAAATTTTGAATCAACAGCAACAATTAGTTCAAATTTTCCTGGTAGGTAAAAAAATAAAATTAGATTCTTTGATCCAAGGTTTTTAGGGGCGTTTCTACTATTTTTAGGGGGTCTGAGATAACCCCCTTATATATCGGGAGTTGTCGGCAAGTCATTAGCAGATAGAGGATACTGACTTGCTACAAATTATAAACTCAATTTTTGGATTTCATCAGTAAGGGAAGCATTAAATAGGCTGTCTCTCACCCAACAATAATAATCTTGATGTAGACTGCATAAAGCTTATCCTTCATTCTATTTATTTTTCAATTATCAGTCGTTTTCCGACCTCTAGAAAATTTCTGAGCTCTGTTGCTAATTGAGATAACGATTTAAATGGTGAAAAAGCATTCACATGCCAAGCCTGGCTGAGCGACTATCCTGTCAGGAGCTGTATTGAGATTTCAAGATGTGAAAATTATTTTGAAAACAGATTGTATTAAAAATGAATGAAAACATAATCATTTAAATCAAAATAGGGATAGAACTATGATGAGACAATGAAGAGTATTAAATCCTACTGTGAACTATGACCTATTTGACGAGAAACTGACTGTATTGATTTAAAGCATTACTCTATTTCCTGGAATTTCGTACACCAGGGGGGGGGGAATAAACCAGGAAACAGATCAGCCCACGCCGAGCAAAAAATACATTGTTGTGTTTAATCCTACTCGGTGTGTCACCAACATTTTTGCATATACTATTTTGAAAGTTCCGCGTCTAGAAGCTTTTCCATCAAAGGGAAGCATTTTTTTTTGTCGGAAGGCTATTTTTTGTGCATTATGATGTCGTATGCTGTATTTTTTGGGGTCAAATGAGACAAGAGCTAACAGGCCCTGACAACTGGTTCTGCCTCCGTGTACGTATATCCACGAAATACCTGGAGAAAATTAGTGCATACCGATCAACTTAATCTTGGAAAGCGAAGGGCCCCACCCGACTTGACGGGATTTTTTTAGGGGTAGGGATACAATTTCAGAACCATTCTAGAAAATTGGTGAGAGTCGATTAGAGCAATAACCAAGCTGACCTTCAAGACTTCAGCCACAACTTGTGTATGACCTGCATTACCTTGATTATTATCAAGAACTCCCAAGGGGAGAGGGCTAGCGTGCAAAACTTATGTTGGACAGGGTGGATTTTTTTTTTAAGCATAAAGTGTTATATTTTTGGTCGTTACAATTTTTCCACTCCTCCCTCCTCTGTGGACCACCTTGATCTAGAGTACTTTATGGTTGGCATTATTTTACTATAATGGGGATGGTGATTTTAACTTTCCAAAGATCTAAATTGGACGACGAAATGGTTTCGAAAGTTGATTTTATAACCAAATGACGAAAAAAAATAATTAAGGCAAAAAAATTGTTTATAGTTAATGGATGGATCCCTTTTTCGGATTTTAATTGACGTGGAAGTATTGGCATAGCTATGAAGTTTTCCTTGTGTGCAGGGATGGGTGGGGAAGTTCAAAATTATCTTCACCAAGTACATCAGGCATATTCAGACATATTATATACGAAAATTGAACTTCACCCAAGCCCTCTCCCTGGACTTAGGTGCAGTTCAGTTTTCGTGTATAATTCGTAGGCCTACATCAATGTCTATATTCATATTTAAACACATCTGTAAAGTAAAAAAAAAGAGGAAAAAAGAGTTACCAAAATCCCATCCTATTCCTTTTTTTTAGCCAAAAGAAAGATAGAAAAATATTGAAACTCAATCCAATAAGAACTCATCAATATTTTAGCACGCTACGGCCCTTTTCCAAAATTCTGGATGCGACACTGTCCCTACAGAGACCTTTTATACTAATAGTAAAATTTTTCTTTCCAGGAAGTCTTGAATTCAAATCCAGATAAGCATATGGTGATATTTTTAAAAGATGTGCCTTATGAAGAACTACGTGCCCTTGTGAGCTATATGTACAAAGGTGAGGTGAGCGTAGCACAAGATAGATTGACTAGTCTTATTAGAATTGCAGAAAACTTAAAAGTGCGCGGGCTGGCTGAACCTGATGAAACTCCGTCAAAGAAGCTACCCCCTTTACCAAAATTGACACCCGCTGTGATTAAAAGAGACCCAAATACACAGCGTCCTAGCACTCCCAGTTCCAAGAAAAGACGAAAAGCTGAATCGCAATCGAATTCTCTATCTTCTGGGCCGAATCCATCGACCGAAAACGGCGAAGAATCCCAGCCCTTAAATAATGAAGGACAGAGCCTCCTTGAAAAGAGTTTGTTAATGCCCCGTGAAATTAATGCTAATCATGTAGAATATACCCCACAAGCTGCCGGACCTTCAGTTAATGTGAAAAAAGAAGAAATTACCATGGAAAGTGCTGATGAGGCTGAGGACGGTGACGACTGGAGTGGACCGGAGGGGGAGGAACAGCAAGGTAGGCATTCAATCCATTAAATAAATAATAATAAGAGGATACGGTACCTTAAAAAGTCATTCTATCTCGTCCATGATTGCCCATTATAAACTTTTGTAGTTTGTGTAGCCAAACTTTTTCGAAATGATCCAATGGTCTTGCTGTGACTTGTAGAGCTTGGATAAGAGATTCGAACCAATGACAGGAAACTAAAAGCTGACTCCTACTTTTCCCTGGAAATTTTAGAAAAACCATTTAACATCTCCCGTTCAATGTCGGAGATAGAGATATCAGTTTTAAAGAAACTTATGTCATCAGAGAATGAGTTTTTTCAGTGAAACTAAGCAGTCCCTGCTTTGCTTATTTTCAGGAAAGGGCTGTTCTTGAAAACTTTCCAGTATACCTGCTAGGAAAATAATAAGTCATCTTAAAGAAAATACCATCGTAGCAATTTGCCAGCTTTGAGAGTTCCCTGTGGCAATTCTCGTTTTGATTGACAACCTTTCCGGGAAAAGGGACCTGAAATGTCATTGTCGTTTTAATCATATTTTGTAGTCAAGATTCTCATTAGCTGCCGATGATATCGAGTCCTCTAGGATAATTTGCTATTGGACTCTTTGTCTTTGTGACGGTAAGCCACCGCTGAGGCTCAGAAAATGATTTTAAGGTACCGTATGCTCTTAATTAAATAAGCGAGTAGCGCAGGGTTTTCACACGGTGAACAACGCCTGATTTTAATGATTTTCTTCAATAGTTTAATGATTTATTTGTTAATTTAGTGATTTTTTTTGTTTAGGCAGTATAAAAATCACTAGAAATAGTGATAAATGACTAGGGGTGGTCACCCTGTAGTAAAGATGCTGCAAGAAACACGGTGAGCTCTTCGTTGGCGTATGCCAACAAGCTCTCTTCGACCATTTTTCTCTAAAATCTTCGAATTTATCCACTCACGATCTTGTTATCTTTGCACTCTGTTGTTCAAAAGGTGAACTTCATAGTCCCGACCCCCCCCCCCACAGCATTGAATTTTATCTTTTTATGTTTTTTTGTTTCTTCCCCTCCCCTAAAAGTTATCATTTAAAATTTAAATTTTAAATGTTTCGTGTCTTCATATCTCACGTGTGTCATAGATAACTTCGAAGACCACACTGCCTTTCCATGACGAAAGTAAAACAGTTCAAAATAGGGATGATACCTTTTTATTGACAGTGAAATATAAAATTATTTAACTGGATATTTCGAACACATATACAGTGTTCATCATCAGCAGTAAAACTCTCTTAGGATGGGGTGGGGATGCGCAACTTCAAAAAAGCGCAACAAATATATGGTCTATGAAAAAATTTTAAAAAAAATGGCCAGATTTTTTAACGGGTGAGAGGGGAAATCCAACGGTGCTCTCCTCAATACATGGCGGATCTTATCAAAATCTTTTTGATGGTATATTTAGATATCTTTCTGAAAATTTGGATGCAGTTTTGCTTCCCCCTCTTTCTTTACTTGCCTGGATAAAGTCTGATCCTAGGCTGTATACGAAAGTTTCTAATGTTGTTGGTTAGGCATTTGGGGGAGGACTGAGATGCAAAAATGGATGCGTCTCTAAAAATTTCTTACTTAAAACTTCTTTGCATGCTGACCGATGGTATGCGATGCGCAAATACCGATCTCCTGATTCAATACCTTCGGTTGGAAGTATAAAGCGTGGCTGGGTGCAAATCATCCGACGCTTCCCGTGTTTTTCCCTCAGATCTCTGGCTGAGCTTATAGGGTCACACCGTTGACTCCCAACCTGAACCAAAAAATCAGCGACACCAGGACTCGAATTTGACACATACAAAGTTTCTGAATGTAATGAAATTAAGAATTTGGTCTTTGCAATGTTTGGTTCAGAAAAGGGCATAAAATATAATATTACCAAATAAAGTATATTCAATTAATATTTGAATTATGCTAAAAAAATATAAGAAATTATCAAATTAATTGTTTTTGACGGTGGGACATGGATCTGGATCTGCCTGGTCGCATAAGAAAGGAGCCACTCCTAATTCAAAGATGCTTTACGCTACTTGACTATGCAAAATATTATTTGACACAAAAAATAGTATATATATGAATACAAAATATATCGGAATCTGGAGGTCCTTTAGTCTCAATCTGGTGCAGATATATCGGATTCTCCCTCTTTAATATCGTGTTTATAACATAAAACACATTTTTGCATGATGTTTCATGTTGCTGTAATTGAATAATATTTTAGCAGATGTGTGTATCATGTACGTAGGCATGAATTTGTTTTTGAGGGTTCATATTTGGAAAGGAAGGATGTGCTAAAGCACAATATGGCTGCCCTCCTCCCTCATTGTACTTCCTGGCTGAAGGGCTATGAAACGAGGATCGAAATCGCACGTTGGAATTTTAAACATCAGATTTGAATCTGATGTATATATATATATATATATATATATATATATATATATATATATATATATATATATATATATATATATATATATATATATATATATATAGTGTGTGCGTGTTTGTGATTAGGGGTGTGTGCATATATTCTGCATATACTGTAATGAATAGTGTAAGGAACATGGGTTCAGAAGGTCCGACCTCCAGAACATCTTGTCGGATCGACAAGAGGGGCATCAAAAAGACTGCAACGGGGGCTTTTCGTTTTGTTTTCATTGACGATTGCTTGGCGTTCGGTAGCATTGGAGCCCAAAAAGAGGTGAGACTTGCTATTCCTCCTTTGGGGTGGGAACACAAGAAAAATATAGGAACAAACCGGATTTTTTTAAAAATTGAAAAGAATATTGACGACTTTTAGAAAACACGAGTTCTCCAATATTTCGCCTCGTGAAGAAATTTTGTAGATTCTTCGGAAATATTTGAACCCCGATCTCCCATAACAATCCCTAAAATTACTGTTGGAGCCCCTACCAACTAACCATAGTATCCCTGTTTATGATTCTTTTTCTCTTTATTTCTTTTTATTAACTTGTTTTCTCTATTGATTTCAGTACTTTCATTTTTAAAAGGAAAAGAATGGCGATGTGTCGCTTAAATAGGTAGTTAATGTTGGCAATTTCTTTTTGTTGGCAAAGACCAATGTTTTCAAAGTAACTGGATTTAATGAGTATTGATGTTGCTTGGAATGAAAAGGTTGAATCTCCGGTTTAATTGGTATAACTTCAAGCATAGCCTGCAGAATTTAGTAGTCTAAAGCGATTTCTTCTATTTGAATGTGACTTAGTAATCTACCTCCAGGTGGGATCCTATTGAAACTATCTTATACCAAAAAAGGATCAGGGGTATATATGGTGTGGAATTTGCTTGTGAAACTTAACCCTCCTCCTGGTTTTGCCCAATATAATTCTCAATTGACAATTTTGGACGAAGGCGCGTGCTGCTATCATAGCCATTATTGTATTGTCTAACTTTTGCCAAAATTACAGCAGCTATTTTTATTTGTTTTGTTTTTCACATTTTGTAAATCTGTGCAATAGTTACCTGAAAACCTGCCACCAGGTAAAGTGAAATTATTAACATCTCGAAATCAGTGAAAAAATTCCCAGAATCATGATTTACATGCTTTCTTGTTGAAAGTGGTAGAATGGGCTTAGTTTTATATTATTTGTTCTTTCTTTTTCCAATGGAGGTAGGAGGTTTTCTGCAGACCAAAAGAGTACATGATACCCTTATAAATAAATAGCACTTGTATCCAACAGAAGGGCGTGGTACTGATTTCGTCACATGCAGTAGGCTCGATCCTGGTGACATTATAGCTCTGTGGTGCAGAATGAGGTGAGCAGTGTTGCCACCAGTTCAAAAGTAAAATCACTAATCTATTCAGTAAAAAGCAACTGAAGATAGTGCAGATAGTTAGGTAGAGTTATCACCGGATCAAAAGTAAAATCACTGATGTTTACAATAAAAAACTAAAACAGCGAAAAAAACTCCCAAAATCATAATCTATGTTCTTTAGGTATGTATGTAGAATAATACCTCCTACCTCCAGAGGAAATAATCGAAAACTATCCCATTCTACCTCTTTCAATTTAGTCACATATAGTAGGCTCTATGCTGGTGGCATGCTAGCTCTGTGGTGCAGATAGAGTTGAGTAGAGTTGCCAACAGATCAAAAGTAAAGTCACAGATGTTTTCAATAAAAATAACTAAATCAGCGAAAAAGTTCCCAGAATCATAATTTACATTCTTTAGGTATGTATGTAGAATGCCTCCTACCTCCATAGGAAATAAACCCAGATAATCAAAAACTAGCCCATTATACCACTTTCACTTTCGTCACGTGCAGTAGGCTCTATGCTGGTGGCATGCTAGCTCTATGGTGCCCATTGAGATAGCTTACTTAACGTTTAATAGCAATTTAAGTGTTAAAAATTAATTGTTTACATAATATGTTATGTATTCATGATTAAATACACATACAATGAAACACTACTATTCTGTCTAAGGCTCATTGGCATTTAAAAAGGTGGAAGGCGTACGAGTCACTTAATCAAAAAATTCACTAACTTAAAGAGAGAAGGCAAGAAAAAAAGAAAAGAAAAACAAATGCAGAAAATAAAAATTAAATAGTACTTTATTTGTGCTCTGATCATTTTTTCTTTTTATGAGCCACATATTTTGAGTGAAATTGCAGGCCCTTTTCTGTAGAAACTGATTTTCCAGCCAGAATCTGGACCTAGGCTCTAATTAACTAAAAAAAAAAAACATTACCTGTATTATATGGTGTAAATAGTTATCGTGAAAACTTAAAATGACTCTCCTCAAAAGCAGTGATATATGAAATGGGGTAGTTCTGAAGGTGGATAATTTCATTTTAGGGTAGAAAAATACGGATACTTTTATTTATTATAAGTATTCTTTTTGGTTTTGTTAATTTACTTGTTTTTGTTATATTTCATTATCAATAACCTGACTTCTCTTCTTGAGTGGAGTCGGGATATTTAACAAGTACCTAAGTATCCTTTTTGGTTTTTGTTAATAACCGACTTAAAAGGAATATAGGCTCTAGTAATGTTTATTTGGTCTTAGCATGCTGAATCATCTTGTTCCTCTAATTTCCAGCAGATTTGTATTTTAAAATTCTCAACTAGACTAAAAGACCTTGTGTATTATCACATGTAGATCTTGTGTTGTCACACTGTAGATCTTGAGCACTTGTATATTATCCCGAACACACTCAAGAAGTTTGCTCTGTCTCCGAGAAAAGCCGGTTTGTTTGTCTGCAATCGATTATAATTAGCTTAATCTTGGTAAGAAAAAGGGTGATGCAGGTATATTATAATTAAATATGTAATATATAAAGGTGGTTAGGTATTTAATATAATGCGTTCTAGGCTGTCTGCTTTCAATAATTTGTTTTGAGTCTTATAGTTTCATCATGATTTGTTATATTTCATGATAATTAACCTAACTTCTCTTCTTGGGTGGAGTCGGGATATTTAACAAGTACCTTAGTATCCTTTGTGGTCTTTGTTAATTTACTACTTAAAAGAAATATAGGTTTTAATAATGTTTATTTGGTTTTAGCCTACTGAATCATCTTGTTCCTCTAATTGCCAGCAGATTTGCATTTTAAAATTCCCAACTAGACTAAAAAACCTTGTGTATTATCATATCTTGTGTTGTCTTGTGTTGTCAAACAGATCTTGTGTTGTCACATTGTAGATCTTGAGAACTTGTAATATTATCCCGAACACACTCAAGAAGTTTGCTCTGTTTGATCCGAGAAAAGCCTGTTTGTTTGTCTGCAACCGACTATAATTAGCTTAATCCTAGTGAGAAAAACTGTGATGCATGTATATTATAATTAAATATTTAATATATAGGGGTGGTTAGGTTAAGTTAATATTATATGTTCTAGGCGGCCTGCTTTCAATAATTTGTGTTGTAGTTTCCATAATTTATTACTTACGTTGTATACTTTCATCATGATGTGTTATATTTCATTATAATTAACCTAAATTCTTCTCTTGGGTTTTTGGTTTTTGTTAGATTACTGCCTAAAAGGAAGATGGGTTCTAATAATATTTATTTGTTGTAGGTTACTGAATTACCTTGTTTCTCTAATTTCCAGTGGATTTATATTTTAAAATTTCCAACTAGATAAAAGATCTGTTTATTTTGTTTTTAAACTTCATGTTTTCTCTGCAGTTTTTGCCATATTATTTTTCCCCTCTCCAATGGTTCTATTGTTTCAACGTAAAAACGATAGTTTCGGTCTTACTCCATAGCTGAGATTCAGTTCTGTCCATCTGCCCAAATTATATTTTGGAAAGTAAAGTAAACATGATTTTTTACATTGAAAATACGTTGGACAATTGATTTAAAATCTTTGAAAGAATGACATCTCCTATTTTGAAGCAAATTTAGATCATTTCCTAAGAAAAGGTCTGAAGTAACATCATAACTCTGGATCGGTGAATGAATACAGGGTTGCCGCCCGATCACTAGATTTTAGTGATTTTCTTTAGTAATCTAGTGATTTATGTGCTGATTTAGTGATTCTTTTGTTTAGGCAATATAAAAAATCACAAGAGATAGCGATAAATCACTAGGGGTGGTAACCTTGAATGGATAGATCTGAGACAAATGAATTAGGTGACATAAGATCTTGTTCTTTTGGTGAAAGTTAGAGCTGAATGCTTTTCGCAAGATCATTTGTTTCAGAGGGAACGTAACCGGAAAGAAAAATGTTCATCATCTCAGAAATTCAAATGTGTATCCCAAGGGCCTTGCACACTTGAACCCAGTATGACTGCTGCAGGTATGGATGGACACCTGTGTTGCCAGTTGTTTGGTCTAAAGATGGGCTGCCTAAAAGTGAAAATGCACCGAAACGCCGTTTTTCTTTATGCGCCGAACGAATGATTTCCTCCAAAAAAATGCGCCGATTTGAAAAATTCAATGTGCAACCACCTCAAGAAAGCTCTAAAATGGCGCAGTTGCGCCCCATCTGGTCACTATGATGCACATACACACGGCTGGAGGTTTGAAAGGCAGCGCTGGAGGTTTAGTGTGTGACACCGGATGCACAGCATCGTCACACTTGTAAAAGTCAAATGCTTTCATATACTGGAGCATTTAATTTCCCTTCAGATGACCTATTTGAGCCTTAGCAGACTTAACCTCCAGTTTTTAAAATTGCCTTTTATGCAAACTTCAACTAGGCTTTCTGTAATAGTTGGGCTTTTATAACCTACAAAGAATCGTTTAATTTACCCTCGGGGGGCGAATTTGGATGACTAAACAATTTCATGCATACATGTCTCGTTAAGAGGAATTTTTTTGGGAGGGGTTTTAATGACTGTATTGTGCCCCCCTGTGCTGAGCCATGGTCATGTTTAACATTTTATAAAATAAAACATTTGAAATAAGGGCTCAGTCGCCATGCATAGTCGCCCCAAATAGGTGGTTTGCCATTTTTTGGTTCCCAGTTGCTTAAAACTGAAAAAAGGGACCAAAAATATGATTTTGAAAGCTATGCTGTAAAATTTTAATCCTGTCGCTCCCCTACATTTTCAATTATCGAATTAATGGTGATGGAGGAATGTGGGCTGATCAAGATTTAGTTGTCCTGTATCAGTGAGTCTGCATCTAGGGAAGGCACTCGCGGAAGGTCTTTTGGTCCACGTCCCGTCTTTCTTTTTCTGATTTTATGCAAATCAGCTACTGCATTTGGCCCTCCTCCTGAATAAGATTACGCTCCTGATCAAGATTGTATATAACTACGTCGTGACATTTTGGTCAAATCATATATTTTCGAAGTTCTGAAATGCCAAGAAGTATTTGATTTTCCAAAATTCGCCTTTCTCATTTGTATAAGTTTTTGAAGACTTACGCCTAAGTTCTTGTAACTATAATTGCTTTGACCATGTTTTGAAGGTCTAAAATGCTTTCTTTGCCTAAAAAGGTCTTCGTTATTAGCCAAACAAGTAAGACTGTTTGACACTAAATTTTGAGCTTTATGGAGAAGGGCCTATAAAAAAATGCTTAGCTGCTGGGAGGGGGGTCTCCTCTTCGCATGATCTTCTCCTCTTCTCAGTGAACAGAATTTTATTTTTAATTCACTTTGCTCTCTTATAAAATTTGCTGGAGTTAGTCTGCGAAAACCTGTGTTTGTTTTTAATTTCAAATTAATTTCTGCAAACAAAACTTAAGCTGACACTCCCTTCAGGGGCATCAGTTCATGGAAATGCGGGGGGGGGGGTGTATTTTAAAATCTAGAGGTAGGCAGTTTTTCTTAATTTCTAATAAATAAAATAAAAAAATTTTTAGTGAAAATATCTAATAAAAAGGTGTTTGCAAAATCAAAAAGGTATCTCCCCCCAATAGACACATCCTCCTCACTTACCTTGTGTTGATTTGTTTTTTTATAATGGAAAATACTTGGAAAATTGTATAAAAAAATTCAGATTTGAGGGGGGTCAGAAGCCCTCCTCTGTGAACGCGCCTGTTCACTGTCGTCAAAAAATACAAATTTACAGTTCTTATTACTCTTCTGTAAGGTATACATTTTGTAGCTAAATGTGTTTTGAATAGCCAGTGTGGAGTTTTGACCTGTCTAACGTTGTTTCCGTTTTTGTAATTTTTATAGTGAAAAAAGAAATCACCAGTGCAACAACACAAACACAGAAACAAATGCACACCATAAAACCAAACAAAAAATAATAATAAATTATAAAAATATAATAATGAATAATAAATAATAAAAAATTAATTCCTCAAACAAAATGCTCAGCCGGGCCACGTTTACCTTGTATTGATTGTTTTCAAATAGAATATCGTAAAACAATATTTAGCTTTTTGAGGGAGAAGACCGAATGCTTCCCTTGATTATATGTATCAGCCCTGTCATTCAACAAGAAAAAGATACAAAATTCCAGTTCCCCGGGGAAAACTTTATTCTTTATAATTTAGTATCTTTCATTTAGCGGAGTTATCCGGGAACCTTTACGTGTTTTTTTTTTTTTTTTCAACTGCTAAAACTGTCTCAAATTCCTATGGGGGTTTCTTGTCAATAGGATTTTAAATAGACTCCATATTGAATTCCCAAACATGGGAACCAAAGATATGTAGATACTTGTGGGTCACGCTAACCGGGTCGAGTCCCTGCAGGTGTTATTTTGGGTTTTGCATAGGACCCTGAGGCGTGGAAGGCACCGGAAAAGAACGTGAAGCAATTAAGAGACTAACAATAAGTTTTCGTTGCCCTTGAGATTTTAAGGAAACAGAAAATGAGGAAAATAACATGCAAATTATACATTGTACTGAACATTTATCAATGTTCAGTACAATGTATAATAAAAAATAAATAATGCATATAGAATATACTGATATATATATATATATATATATATATATATATATATATATATATATATATATATATATATATATATATATATATATATATATATATATATATATATATATATATATATATATATATATATATATATATACTTACATTAATATGTGAGAATCAAAACTAATAATGATTTTACGAACTTTTTCACTTTTAGTGTGTTAGATTCATTGTATCGGCTGAAACGATTGTGATTTACAGATCCATAAATATGTACACAAAGTGAAGGGACTCCCCCTCAGGTCATTGTAAAGAATATTTCAACAAAATTTAAAGAATTGCTTATTTGAGCCCTCTTTCTCTTCTTGGAAAAATCGATAAAACAAATGTTAATTTAGATTTTTGACACTCTTAAAGAATGCCCTGATACACCTCTAGGTATGCACGCTGGAATTCGTTAAGATGGGGGGGAATTCTAATTAAGACTAAGTGCATAAAATGTATGGGGGGAATCGTAAAAATATGTTAACCCTTTCTTTGAACAAAATGGAGCATTCCTTTGTGTACGTGTCTTTTCCCTTCCTCTTAAATATCTGGAACTTGGTTCACCTTAAATGGTCAATAATATTTAGACTAGCTTACTTAATCTTGCTTCTTAAAAGTTCTTATCTCCACTTGTAAGAATTTTATATCTGAGACTTAACTCAGAGGCGGTCAAAAAATGATAGCAGTCTTTTCAGATTGAGACGATTGGTTTTCTCAGAAATGAGACGCTTTCAGATTGTGGCTTTAGGCCCGTGATTCCCAACGTGGGGCGCAGGCCCCACCTGTTGGGGTATGTAATTTTTTTCTAAGGTGGGGGTTTGGGCTGGATACACACCCTTCCGATTTTTATTCTTTAGAGGATTTTAGAAAAAAAAATCCATGTCAATGATATCACATTCAAATGCATGAAATATATATATATATATATATATATATATATATATATATATATATATATATATATATATATATATATATATATATATATATATTATATATATATATATATATATTATATATATATATATATATATATATATATATATATATTTATGTATGTATGATAGTATTGCAATGACGTTTTTCACGTATAAAAGGCGTTGTAAATTTTGAATGACAAAATCTGAATGGCACAAGGAGTGCATCAGGATTTTAGAAATGACTAGGTGGGGCATGGTCCAAAATCAGTTGGAACCATTGCTTTAGACTCATTGGTGCTTTACCGCCTCGTAGCACAATGGATTGAGGATCTGCTTGACAATTTAGGGCCCAGGGATCGATCCCGCTTCACCATGGTTGGGCGACAGGCTTGCTACTTGTCCCTGTTGAAAAGAACACCTCCTATTGAAACATCGATCCAACAGTTATCGGTGTAATCCCCCCTGAAAAATGCCACCCGAAAGACCCCCCCCCCGCCGCTGGTTGGTCTCCATTCACTTTCGACTTATTAAAAAAAGGACTAACTCTCAATTTCTGACTTAGTGATTACCTTAGAACTAATTCTGAGTTTATCTGGAGGCTCAATGTGAGTTGGAATGTTTCGGCATTAAAATTCGCCGTTTGAAGCATCTCTCTCCCTCCCTAACTACAAAATAATCTGAGAACCGAATTGTAGAGGTTTAAAGCCTTTATATGCAAATGTCTAGAATTGTAAAATAACAGAGGATTTACCTATGACAGTGAAATTTGTTTAGACCTTAAAAATATTTCAGCTAATTAGGGAGGGAGGGAAATACCTCAAATGGTGTGTTAAAATCTAAGTGATTGGAGACTAAATAGCCGTGAGGGAGGGTATTTTCAGGGGGATAAATGCCTAGCCCCCTAGTCAACGCATTGTGTGCCGGCAACGGCTCTGTAGGGTCTTCCTCATTGGTGCCGCTGCCAGTTTATAGGCCGACTGGGTATTTCCTCTCGGTATTAAAAGGCGAAATTGTTAAAATATTGCAAAATCTTGTAATGATAGAAATTAACCTTGTAGCTTAATAGTAAAAATTGATCTTGTAATAAAAAAAAGTTCTTCGTTTGGTCAATAAAAGGCTTATTTCAAATCTTCTATCGCTCCTTATAGAATTAAATAAAAAAACACTAATTTTTTTAGCTGAAAGTAAGGAGCGACATTAAAACTTAAAACGAACAGAAATTACTCCGTATATGAAATGGGTTGTCCCCTCCGCAATCTCTCGCTCTTTACGCTAAAGCTTTTAATTTATTAAAAAAGTAGAATTGTGGCAAAGAGTCAAACTTTAGCGTAAAGAGCGAGGGACTGCGGAGGGGACAACCCATTTCATATACGGAGTAATTTCTGTTCGTTTTAAGTTTTAGTGTCGCTCCTTACTTTCAGCTAAAAAAATTAGTTTTTTTTATTTAATTTCGGAACGTTTTTGAATTAATGCATGTTTGGTTTTGGCTCTCCGCACATAAATTATTAAAATGAAATTTGTATATTAATTCTTTTTTTGGCTAAATGGCTTTCTCTTAGTTTTGATCAGACGATTTTGAGAAATAAGGCGTGGAGAAGGAGGCCTAGTTGCCCTCCAATTTTTCGGTTACTTAAAAAGGCAACTAGAACTTTTAATTTTTAACGAACGTTTTTATTAGTAAAAAATATACGTAACTTAAGAATTAACTTACGTAACAAACTTTCATAACCTTATGTTTTTATTATGTATACGAGGGGGTTTGTACCCTCGTTAATACCTCGCTCTTTACACTAAATCGTAAGTTTTGTCCCAATTCTTTAAGAGTGACCCCTGAATCAAAAAGGCCGTAGAATAAATAGTTGAAATTACTAAAAATACTTTTGCATAAAGAGCAAGGTATTTATCTCCTCCTAAATACCTCGCTCTTTATGCTAAAGTATTTTTAGAACCCCTCATATGCGTAATAATCTCTGTTCGTTTTAAGTTTCAATGCTACTTCTTCCTTTCATTTGAAAAAACGTTTTCATGTTTATTTTTTATTGTTTTCTTATAGTAATGCTAGAAAATCCTGCGCCCTTTTCATTGAATTTTTCTTCCCCCATGACAGATTCCTCCAAGGGAAGATCCTCCAACATAGCCCCCTCTCCTCAGCCCCACCCCCAAACAAAATAAAATCCCCCTGAAAACGTCTTTACACTTCCCAATAACCATTATTATATGTAAACACTGGTCAAAGTTTGTAACTTGCAGCCCCTCCCCCAGGGATTGTGGGGGAGTAAGTCATTCCCAAAGACATAGTTATTATGGCTTTTGACTATGCTGAACAAAATGGCTATCTCAGAATTTTGATCCGTTGACTTTCGGAAAAAAATGAGCGTGGGAGGGGGCCTAGATGCCCTCCAATTTTTTTGGTCACTTAAAAAGGGCACTAGAACTTTTCATTTCCGTTAGAATGAGCCCTCTTGCGACATTCTAGGACCACTTGGTCGATACGATGACCCCTGGGGAAAAAAAAACAAAAAACAAACAAACAAATAAACACGCATCCGTGATTTGTCTTCTGGCAAAAAATACAAAATTCCACATTTTTGTAGATAGGAGCTTGAAACTTCTACAGTAAGGTTCTCTGATACGCTGAATCTGATGGTGTCATTTTCGTTAAGATCCTACGACTTTTAGGGGGTGTTTTCCCCTATTTTCCTAAATAAGGTAAATTTTCTCAGGCTCGTAACTTTTGATGGGTTAGACTAAACTTGATGAAACTTATATATTTAAAATCAGCATTAAAATGCGATTCTTTTGATGTAGCTATCGATATCAAAATTCCATTTTTTAGAGTTTTGGTTACTATTGAGCCGGGTCGCTCCTTACTACAGTTCGTTACCACGAACTGTTTGATTAATGCAGGGCTCCTAATCCTTGAACACGTATACAATGCTTAGTCGCACCAAGCTATCTTGAAATGACGTGCTTTTCTAAATCTTGTGTTTCTTGTGTTGTGGGACATTAGAAAAGTATATTGAAGTGATACTTCTTATAGTTGAGCTTGAGAGCTACATAATTAAAGGCATAAATTTTGTTTTCCTATAAGTTGCCTCTTTGGTTTTTTCACACGCTCCTGAAATGAATATTTTCTTCCATGCCTGTTCAACATCAATTTTGTAATATTAACCATTCTGACCATCCTTCTTAAGTTTTAAAGCAGGATCACTATACTTGTAGAAAATAAGGAAAGAGGCAAATATTTCGGATGAGACCTCTGACCAGCGTTTGTCAATGTCATTTAGTATGTCCTCCATTGAATGCTCTTATACAATAGTAAATGTTTTGATATTTTCTATTTTTGTTATTTTATTGTCGTTGAATGGTTATAGGCACACAAGAGTGTATTCTGGTATCAAACTCCCAAGCGAAGCTTGCAAGTGGACATATTTTTAAGCTGAATGAAAAAGCAAAGTTAGAGCCAATTTTCATAAATCAAGCGAAAATTACAGTGGAAATTGAAAAATAAACCACGTAGTACCATAAATGCAAAGACATACTAAAAAAAACTGACCTATTTTTCTGGATGCTTGAATTATGCAGGCTTATGTTGAATAACACAATCTTAGTTGAAGAATAGCATTACGCTGGCTATTTTCTGGAGGAATTGTTAAGAGCAGTTTTATGCACTCGCAGAATCTGCATATCAAACAAGAGGCTGTACTTTTTTGTGTTTGTGATTGGTCTTTTTCTTGCCTTGAGACCTCTATTTTTGCTAAACTTAGCCAATAAGATTTATATATTTTTTTTTTGCAGTTCTGGGATTTGACAGAATTCCTATACAAAAGTCTTTATTTGTCTTTCATTCTATTTGTCAGCTCAATTTTGCATGTGGAGATATTCAGAGGGGAAATTTTCAGTCGGTTTTGATTTCCAGGAAAAATTTCCATGGAAGGAGGATTTCCGGAGCGATAAAAAACGGCTAGAAATTAAAGTTAGTTTCAAGTGAAAGTACGCTGAGGAGAATTATCAGTTTAGTACTGATAATTCTGATAATTCCCCCCACGGAGGGGGGGAATTTTAATGGTGATGGAATTGTTTCAAGGGAATTTTTTGGGTGTGTGTGTATTTTGCGTGGGAGGGACTTTCCACGGAAGTTTCCCGCGAGGAAGGAATTTTTCATGGAGAGTGAGCCAGGTTTACCGACATTATTTGAAAAACGATCAGAAATTAAAAAGAAAACATGTTTTTTCAAGTGAAAGTAAGGTGCAACATTAAAACTCAAAACCCACATAAATAATTCTGTATATGAAGTGGTTGCCCCCCTCCTAAATACCTCGCTCTTTACGCTAAAGTCTCATTGTCCCAATTTTTTAAGAACGACTCCTGAAACAAAAGGGACGTTTGGATTGGGAAGCTTTTTTAAAACTGCTTTAAACTTTAGTGTAAAGAGCAAGGTATTGAGGGGGGGTCTTCATGTATGGAAATTTTTTTGTTCGTTTCACGTTTTAATGTTGCTCTTTACTTTCATTTGACATAGCTTGTTTTTTTATTTAATCATCAACAAGGATTTAAAATCAACCTCGTAATAATACAGCCGTTAAATGAAACATATTCCTTGCAATGATTTTGTTTGCTTAGCTGCAGTATATACGTATATTAACACCCTGATGTATCTATTGAAGTCTTTGGCATCGCAAAAAATTGCTTTTTCGTTTACTCTTGGTCGAAACAAAATGTTCAATGTTACTTACTTTTACTTACTGCCTTTTTTACTTTTTTTACTGTTACTTTTACTTACTACCTGGTATTGGAACTGCCATTGTTAAAAGCCTGTTTTCACGGGGAATGTGTTATGGCTTTTTTCAAACTTGCCCCCCCCCCCAACTTCTCCCCCTCCTTGTTTTAAAATTCTGTGGGGTGTTTGGATATATCTGCCTTGGGCAATACCATTTGCCGGCTACTTCAAAAATTGTCATCATGGTTAGCCTACTTTACTGGCTATTGTTGCTTTTTTCTAGACTGTTATTGTTCTGTCAAAATAAAAATGCGAGTTCTCTTAGAAATTTAACAGATTAATACAACTCTTCTTGTTTATCTAGTGTCCTGGTATCTGAATTTGTTTTGTTTGTAAGTTTCCTAACAGCCCACAGCCCACGTAATCATGTATTTCGTTAAATAACTTCTTGTTTTCTTTTACTGGCTGGGTTTTGATTCGCCCTTCCGTAAAGCGGCGTTCATATGCATGTCCAGTTAGGTTTTCATGTCTTCCTCTCTATCCAGACATCAACATCGACATCGAAGCATCTTCTGTTCATACATAGCATTCGGGTTATGTCCTTTTAGATTTGTATGGGTCCACCTGTCTGTCTGGATATAGACGTCGAGGCAGCATCCATTGGCGTAAAATTTGGCTCTTAGCTGCAATCCAATAAAAAAAAACAATTCCAATTGAAAGTAAGGAGCGACATTAAAACGAACAGTAATTATTCCGTATACGAAAGGGGTTGTCCCCTCCTCGACACCTCGCTCTTTACGCTAAAGTTTGACCCTTTCCCACAACTCCACTTTTTAAAACAATAAAAACTTAGCGTAAAGAGCGAGGTGTCGAGGAGGAGACAACCCCTTTCATATACGGAATAATTTCTGTTCGTTTTAAGTTTTAATGTCGCTCCTGTTTCTAATTTCCTTTAGAATGAGACCTCTCGCGACATTCTAGGACCACTGGGTCGATACGATCACCCCTGGAAAAAAAAAAACAAAAAAAAAAAAAACAAGGAAACAAAAATAACAAATAAACACGCATTCGTGATCTGGCTTCTAGCAAAAAAAAAATACAATATCTAAATTTTTGTAGGTAGGAGCTTGAAGCTTTTACAGTAGGATTCTCTGATACGCTGAAACTGAGGGTGGATTTTCGTTAAGATTTTATGAATTTTAGGGGGTATTTTTCCCTATTTTCTAAAATAGGGAAAATTTTCTCTGGCTCGTAAATTTTGATGGGTAAGACCAAACTTGATGAAACTTATAAATTTAAAATCAGCATTAAAATGTGATTCTTTTGATGTAACTATTGGTGTCAGGATTCCATTTTTTAGAGTTTTGGTTACTATTGAGCCGGATCGCTCCTTACTACAGTTCGTTACCACGAACTGTTTGACAAATTACAGCTGAAGCATCCAATTCTAGAGGATGAATTGCAGCATATTGAGCTTTGAAGCGCAATAAGAAAATGATAATTGCAATAGGTGGATTAAAAGCTTTGGAACACAGTTAAAAAATAGCAAATCCTTATTGAACGCCAAAAATAGATTGTAATAGGTACCATTGAACGCCGGGTAGAACTGTGTCTAGGATTTCAACTTCTACCAATGAGGAAGCTCCTTTTGTTAATATACGAATTATCTTTCAAAAGCAGTGTCCACGTGTATATCTAGCTGAACTTAGAGGCATTGGCACGTGTACGGCTGCACACATGTTCTTAGGCATGGAAGTCTTACTGGATCTGTACGTGAACGCCGGGCAAATTTAGTATATTCAGGAGTTTTGTTCGGGGAGGGGTACAATAAACACTTTAAAAAATATCAACAATCTGTTATATTCATTTTGTTACTTTTTCACGAGTCTGACAAAGTTTCGGGGGAGGGGGTAATCAAACCCCATGGCCCCTGGATACGGCGATGCTACGACTATGTAATTCCTACAAATGGATCTCGGAGCTACAAAGTTCGGCTATGCCCTTTAATTTATTAAATGGTTTCCTGTTTTTTAATCCCTAAATTTTTTTTCTACCTTGGAAAACTTCAATACCTTACCTCTGCTTTCTTGTAAAATTGTGGAAAACGTCGCATTTTTAAGATACAACACAAGTGGCACAGTGCTTGTGATGAGCTTTTTAGACGGAAGCACAATATCGGAAAGTTGCCGAACATGGACAATTGTATTGAAATCGGATGCTAATTTTGAAATTGACCCTCCTTCTGCCTGAATGTCTGCTTCGTATCCAGTTATTTTTGAAATTCTTTTTTCTAATGCCGAAACTTGCATTAAACTCATACCTGGACACAAGGGAAGGGGCAGGGTAATCCACCCAAGATTGGTCTAAAGCAGGGCTTTGAAGTCTGAGTCATGGAGTCTGAGTTCTAGTAAAAATTTTCTGAATTGAGTAGGAAGTCGAGTAACAGAAATAATGTAAGATCATTTATATTCTAAGCTGGAGTCGGAGTTATGGAAACGAATAGAGGCATACAATTTAAAACTTGTCTGTGCTTTTATACTAATATAAAAATTTATAAGATAAATATTTGCTATTAACAGGGTCTTCAAATTATATTTAAAAAAGAATCTGACAAACTCTGAACTTTTTACGAAAAGGAAAGAAAAGGGACCTTTACGAAAAGGGAAATATCACAGCTCGGAGCCGGAGCAATTGTGTTTAAAGTTTCAGGAGTTGTAGTCGCTATATTGAAATTGTCTAGAGTCGAAGTCAGCATAAGTTATGGCTGATTCGAAAGCTCTGGTCCAAAGAATCTACAGGAAAACAAACGAAAGCCAAAAGTTTCTCATTTGTGTTCTCCACTCCTCTCGCCACTAGAAAATCCTGGTAATCCCTATCCCTCGTCGCTTATACCTGGCTTGTGCCCTTTTAATTACAATGATGGCGGTAAATATATAAATTGATGTTTACCTTTTATAGGTTCCTGGCAAGAGACTCCGGAAAACGTACCAGACACTCCTGGGGAAAACTTCAATCAAGGTTAGTGTGCTCTTGTTTTCTTTTGTGTGAAAGCATTGATTGAGTACGAATGCGACAATCTTTAAACTTTTAAATATAAATTTCATAAATTTTATCAAAACAAAAGATTTTTTCTGTCAGTTATTTAACCGTTTGTAAACAGGTAAAAAAAATATATATCTCCTTTATTCTAGAAATAGACTCCTAATAGAGATGGAGTCGGTGCGATATGAACAATCTCAGTTGCCCAATTGCCTGCAAGTCCTGTGGACATGGTCAGTCATAAATCTTAAAAAACATTTTGTTTGGGGCCTCCAGTTGCCTTCAAATGTCTCATGCAACTGATAGACTATTTGAACTACCCTTAATCCAAGCCTATCTGCCTTAGTTCTGCCCTAGGATGAATGGATGATAGACTCTCTATCAACAAGTGAAACGACATTATTATACAATTCTATAAAAGGGTATCAAACTATCCCTCAAACTATCTAACTTGGCTTTTTCTCCAGTTAGCCATGACTCTCAAATTTTTCCTCACAATCCACCAAGTTGATTTTAATTCTAAAATCCTATTAGGTTCACAACAGCTTAATTCTACATCCATAACTCTATATTCCATACATCTAACTGGAAAAGGAATCAAACTGGCGTTTCTGCATTTTTTTGCAATAAATAAAACTCGAAAAAATAATCAAATGAAAATTTTTTGTGGTGTAAAATCGAACTTGAAGCTAGGTAGAAAACTGGTAAAAACATATTTTTTTCATACATATAATCTGCTCTGATAGTATGCTCAAGAAACTCCAAACACAACAAATCACCACGATTATTAGTAACTAGAAATTAAAATAGGAATTTCCAAGAACCAGTTTTCCAAAACTTGGACTAACATAATATATAGAAATTGTCCTTTACTCGTACTTTCCTTGTTTAACGTATTTTAAGATCCCTTCTCTCGGCCAAGTTTGCGTTCAGAGCGAGTTAAACTGAGTTTTCGAGAAAAGGAGCGTTAGGTGCGACTTGCATGATATAGTTTTCCAAAGGACCTGTGTATATTCTCTTGGATTTGATATGTAGGCGGTACAAAACATAAGCCAGAGCCTTTGAAAAGCAAGCCAAAAATGATCCTTTGAAAACAACCATAACTCGAAAATTTACTCGCCAGTCACCATCAAAATAAGCCAGCCTGGCCGGAAATAAGCCAACATGTCAACAGTGTTTGGGTCAATCATCGGAAAATCGTGACTTGATTCTATCGCCATACCGGATACAGAGTTGCCATTCAGTATTCGATCAATGCTTCTTAAAACCTACTTATTTGTCTAAACGTGTTAATTGGTGTTTATCTAATTTGTTTTCTTCTATCTTGTATGACTTGTTTTATGTGTTGCGTGGATCCGTTGCGTTTTAATGTGAAAAAATACGTGTTATCATCGTGCTATATGCGGTCGCGATTTAAACTGAGCCAGCATCAACTTACCTTTTGGATTACTCAAGAAGGTAAGTCACCTTCTCTAATTTACTTTAAGATGGAGCCAGCAGTCAACTCATTTGACATAGGAAGTAAAAAGTAAACGTTCTTCGTGTAAAACTGTCAAAGGGATAGCTGATGCTGGCTCCTGATCATGCGCGAAAGAAA
Source organism: Artemia franciscana (assembly GCF_032884065.1). Classification (NCBI taxonomy): domain Eukaryota; kingdom Metazoa; phylum Arthropoda; class Branchiopoda; order Anostraca; family Artemiidae; genus Artemia; species Artemia franciscana. Next base: position 38,628,510 of record NC_088871.1, read on the forward strand.
AAATTGACGTCAGAGTTTTCTCACTTGTCGCTTCAAAATGATAAGCCAATTTTTAGATAAGTCAACTTTTCCAATGTTTCATTTTAAACAAAGAAAGAATAAGAATTTGCCATATCATAGATTTCCTCTTTTTTTCGCCTGGTGACATTTAAATAATGACTATGATGAATATGCCCTGACGTCATTGCTTTTTTGTGCGTGACTAGAATTTAGTAACATTGTTAATATGTAAATTGGTTGGTATCAAAAGTTACGATCTCCTTTTATGGTGATAATTATATGTTTTCTAATACTTATCTGTGATGCTCTGAAAAGGAAAGAAGTAAAAATCGCAAAGTCTTCAGTCACAGATTAATGGAGAGTCAGTCAGAAGTTTAGAAATTTACTATTGTCGTTTTTGAAATGGAGATTTTAGCTTTTGATTCCAATCATCTCATATGAGATCTATACGTTTCTTAGTGCAGCCTTTTCTAGTTTTTTCAGAAAATATTGGCCTAGCAGAAGTTTCTTAGTTAGGATGCCAAAAATTGCCTATATAGTAAGACATAACTAGCTATTAAACTCAGTCAAAGTATTGAAACGAATAATTAGATATATGACTGTTGGGCGTTCATGCTATGTTTGGCTTAGGGTTGCGGCTCAATTACAGTTTTCGCATGTGCGGTAATACACGAGGTACGATGCCAAAAAAAACAAATGAAAAGAATAAAATCAAATAGACAAGGAAAATGAGGTGAACTAAAATCGAATATTTGTGGGCATCAATCCATGGCTAATTGTAGAAAAAGCCAAGACAGATAGTCCGATTGAGTGAGAGGCAAATCTAGCATTAACCCCCTTATTAGGACAGTATAAAAATGATGCTAATTCATTTGTTAATAGATAAGTCTATCTATTATCCGTCATTCCTAGGACAAAAGACCAATTTTACGTGTCAACCAGCCGAAAAATACGAAAGAAAAATAAGTAGATATT
>NC_088871.1:38629584-38647158 GCF_032884065.1 Artemia franciscana
ATACGGAGATTCACATGGGAATATTTCTCATTTCCTTATTTATGTACTTACTTCTTTTTTACCAGGGGTAAAAACACTTAACCCCTCCCCCCTACCTACTTTCATGGCAAATATTACTGTAATAAGATTTGTTCAAGTAACTTGCCATGATGATTGTCTTGATGATCCTATGGTTAATTAAATAAAAAAAAAAACAAGTTTTTTAAATGAAAGTAAGGAGCGACATTAAAACTTAAAACGAACAGAAATTACTCCGTATATGAAAGGCGCTTTTCCTTCTCAACGCCCTGCTCTTTACGCTAAAGTTTGACTCTTTCTCTAAGCTCTACATTTTAAAACAGTAAAAAAACTTTAGCGTAAAGAGCGTAAAACTTTCCATTTTTTAGACTTTTGGTTACTATTGAGCCGGGTCGCTTCTTACTACAGTTCGTTACCACGAACTGTTTGATTACTGTTATTTCAGACTCCTCTCCTGATAAATATTTTGAGGCTGTATCAACAGGTCATGGTAACTAACTGTAAGTAAGGTGTGACCCAGCTCATTAGTAACCGAAATTCTGAAAAACATAATTTTGATACCAATGGATATATAAAAAGAATTAGATTGTTATGCTGATTTTAAATATACAAGTTCAATTAAGTTTGTTCATACTTATCAAAGGTTACGAGCCGGGAAAAAATTTACCTGATTTTTCTAAAAAGGAGGAAGTACTCCCTAAAAGTCATAGAATCTTAATGAAAACCACACCAAAAGATTCAACGTATCAGAGAATCCTACTGTAATGGTTTCAAGATTCTATTTTCAAGAATGTGGAAATTTGTGTTTTTTGCAAGAAGAAAGACCTATATTTGTTTGTTTTTTTTTTCCCTAAGAGTCATTGTATCGACCCAGTAGACTTAAAACAGGGGGAGCAGGCTTATTCTAAGCAAAATTAAAAGTTCTAGTGCCCTTTTTAAGTGACTGAGAAAATTGGATGGCCACCAATTCCCATCTCTAACACCTTCGCAAAATTGTTTGATCAAAATTATGAGATAGCTATTGTGTTTAGCATAGTTGAAATGTCCAATAACTATTTATTTGGAGATAACATGAGCCCACAACCCTTAGGGAAAGGTCTTTAAGTTTTAAAATGTGCCCATTGTTTTTTGTATAGTAATTGTTAGTTGGAAGTAAGTATGTATGCATTTTTCGGTGGGAGGGGAGGAAGAATTTTCTTCTGGGGGGATTTTGCACTCGGAGGATTTTCCAGGGGGCGAACTTTTCAGGGGAGATTTTATACTCTGAGAATTTGAAAGAATTATTATACGAAATTTCTTTCATATGTCTTGCTTTCTCTTTACTGACTTAATTTTAGATATAGAAGTGTTAAGGGTAATTGTTGGGGGCAAATTTTTACCAGACTAGAATTATTCAAAGGATATTTCCGTGGGAAGGGGGATTTTTCTGAAAAGGTGGAGCCAAACGAGTTCAAATTTTGCCCAAGCTTTTCAAAAACGATTCATGAGACACAATGGTTATTTAATTAGAACAATGAGTACCTTTTTAAAAGTGCTGATTTTCCGTGAAAAGTGCTGTGTTGAGGGGGGGGAATCCCTCGGATATACGTAACAATTCCCGTTCGTTAGAAGTTTTATTGTTGTTCCTTACTTTCAGTAGAAAAAAAAAACTCTTTTATACAACTTTTTCAAGTACGATTATTATTCTTCAAGCATTGCTGTTGAATCCTAAACTTGAACATAAGAAACTGGATTTAGGAGGGATTTGTATCGGTCTGACACTTAAGAGACTATTGGATCCAACCGCTCGTAGTAAATAACTGTAGCTAAGAAGTAACCCCTGTCAATAGAAACCTAAAATCTAACAACAACAACAATTTTTATTACAATTTACGCAATATCAAAACGTATTATTCATACTATTTTTTAAACGTAAATCTAGTAATTATATATTTCCCCATTTTTGCGGTATTTTCAATGAATCATGAAACGTAAAGAACAAAGAGTTTAGGTACGGGGAGCCACCTTCATATATGGATAATTTTTCTTTGTTTTAAGCTTCAATGTCGCTCTTTGCCTTTGTTAGAAAAATTCTTTTATTTATTTGTTCAGTGGTTAATAAAGAAACATCATTTATGCATTGTAAGCACTAAAAGATTTCACTAGTCGAATCTATCAATACTTTTTTTCTCTAGAAAAGTGATATATGTCATTTTAACGATGCTCTGCAAAGTGAAAAATGTATTAAGTCATTGCTGACAAGTCAGTGCGTGCCCATTATATGTTGTTTCAATCAGTGTGAGACCAATTGTCATAATCGACAAAGTGTTTTATCACAAAAACTTTGTTCTGGTTGTCATGAAATAAATAAAAAAAAGATTTTTCAACTGAAAGTAAGTAGGAACATTGAAACTTAAAACGAACAGAAATTATTTCGTATACGAAGGGGTTGTTCCCCTCCTCAATACCCTGGTCTTCACGTTAAAGTTGTTTAGCACTTATAAAATAGCTTCTTATTCCAGTTAAACGGCCCTATTGTTTCTGGGGTCGTTCGTAAGAAACTGGGACATACTGTCAAACTTTGACGGAAAGATTAAGGCATTGTGGAGATGGGTAACCCCTTCTTATACAGAATAACTTGTCTTTGTTTTAATTTTCAATGTTGTTCCTTAATTTCAATCGGAAAGCCCTGTTTTTAATTGAAATTATGACCTTTTTTCAAACAATGTTTGTAAATCAGACCCATACTTCATGAAAAATTCCCTCCTCTAGCGGCGAATTCCTTCGTGGAAAGTTCCTCCTACATGAAATGCTCCCTCTTGCACAATTCCCTCCGGACGATTCCTTCTTCCCTAAAAAATATTATACCTAATCAATAGAAAAAACTAAATGCCCTTTCCCCATGGGTTCTTGTGGGGGGGGAGGGTCATATTGTCCCCAAAGGCCCAATTATTGAAACTTTCAACCATGATGAACAGAATGGCCATCTTAAGGTTTCGATCAAAAAACTCTGGAGAAAAAAGGTTTTAATTCTTTTGATACATCTATTGTTATCAAGACTCTTTCTTAGACTTTCAGTTACTATTGAGCCACTCTTCCCCTTATTTACAGTTTGTTACTACTAACTGTTTGAAAGTAAATACTAACTCGAAGAAAAAAATACATGGAAAAAACATTGCAGGAAAAATGCTCATTCTTTTACTTTTATCGAAAACAGTTGTCAAAACTTGGTCCATGAGAGCATTTGATCTCATCGACAAAATCATAGAAGAAGTAAAAAAAAGTGGGTCTGGGAAAAGCTTTACCACATACAGTTTAAACATCAAAAGAAAATTGTGAATAGAATACAATTTCCAGCGGATTATTTTGGATATCCAGCTGACTGGCCGTATTTTAAACATTAAGCTAGGAAAAAAAATGAGGTTTGTTCCCGATTTCTGGAGCTATAATGAGAGAAAGGTTCAGAAAACTAGGGCATAGTCTGCGGCTGAAGGATGACAGATTGCCAAAGAGTTTCCATGTCGGCCAACCATTTATGGCCAAAGGAAAAGCGAGTTGTCCCGGAGTATGTCACAAAGAATGATTTAGAAAGGCTTGTCACAAGGAAAGGCTTGATGCTGCAATGAGTTGTTAGTAGTAGTAGTGATATTAACATGTCCATGCAGCACGAATATTCCTAAGACAAATAAAGCTCCACAAGCTGCTCTTAAAACTCACATAGTATTGTTATTAAGATAGCATTTAAGATACTAAGATATTAGGATAGTAGTAAGTTCACGACTCAATTAGTTCACGACTTTATCTGTTAACACCAAATAGGGAATCCTGTGACAAATCATTCTTTTTTCCTTTTCCCTAGCTTCTGGAAGAATAATAAAAAACTCTTTTTAGATTAGAAAGTTGTCCCATAATTAAGGCAACTAGACTGCAAGCTATTTTAGCTTTTGTACTTAAATAGTAATTATAAAATATATGACACCCCATAAATAGCACCCAAAAAATTATAGTTTTGATTATAGTAATAACGCCCTTTGGTTAAAGAAAAGCTATGAAGCTTTAATTGAAAAAAGTAAGTGGTAATAGCTGACATAATATTTATTAGTTACGAACTTTTACTCGCTAAGTTCTTTGTCTCATAACCTTCATTTGATATTGTGCAATACCCTATTATACATAATAAGATAGCTGTGTAGTCAAGTAACTATCTTTTGGTCTAAACAAAAATGAATCTTCAGAACTACTAAAAAGAGGCTTTTATCAAACAGTTCGCGGTAAAGAGCTGTAAGTAAGAAGCAACTCGGCTCATATATTTATATCAAAGATCTTAAAACTGGAATTTCAATAACACTTTATGTAAAATATGTAGAATCCATCAAGTTTAAGGTTAGCCATTAGAAACTAAGAACCTGAGAAAACTTTGCCTGATTTTCAAAAAAGCGATGAAATCTAGGACCTATCCAGGGGTGGGGTTGGGGGGTTTGAACCCACCCCCCAAAATTCTTGCACGACTCTTCAAAATGTAACTAATTTACAAAAATTGGGTACATTTTTAAGATTTTTTTTGTACCCCCCCCCCCCGAAAAAAAATACTGGACACAGTCCTGGAAGAAACACCTCCCAAAAATCAAATGAATATAATGAAAATCACACCAGCAGATTCAGAATATCAGAGAGTCCTACTGTAGAAGTTTCAAGCTCCTATCTACAAAAATGTGAAATTTTGTAATTTTTGCCAGAGGAAAGATCAAATATACATGTTTAAATTGTATATAGATAGATAGATAAGTGTATTTCAAAAAACCCGTGGGCCATATACACAAAAATATAAATAGATAACAAACAAGCAAGGAAATTAACAACAGTACGAACACGCAAAAAAAAGAATTCAACGCAAAAAGTACCTAATCTAACTACAAAAGAAATTAATCATATAAAACTTGTTCTTCTTATTAAAGATTTATCTACATATACTCCCACTCGAAATATTATGGTTGGGTTACTATTTTGTAGAATACCCGGAAGCATCAAATTAACCCCATGCAAATAAATTTCCCGTAAATCCAAAAGCACCGGGCATTTCTGGAGAAAATGATCCAAGTCTTCATCATCATCTTTACAAAGGGGACAAACATACCGCCTATCAGGACCAACTATCATTTTATTTTTGTCGAATGTTTTTTGCCTGTTCTGGATTGGAAGACAATTTGCCCTAAGCTGAATCCAACGACGTAGAATCATAGCCGGTAAGTTAAATTTAAAATAAATTTCCTCCCCAAAACTAGGTTTTGCCTGATTATAATGTTGCAGGGTTGTAGAATCAAAAACCAGCCCTTGCCAATGCTGAATTTCCTGACTCTCTAATATAAATCGTACCTGGCTTTCTAAATTTGTTGGTACATCACGAGAGCAAAGACCATTATTCCATAAATAAGGCATTCCTACTTTTTCTAGTAATGATTTAATTTGGGATGGCCACGTGGTTTTTAAGCCACATTTCAACATCTCTTCATATGCCGCTCTCACTAGTCTATCTTCATTACTCTTAGTTAACTTCAACCAGAATCTAAGCATTAAAATATACCTACGTAGCTTTAAAGAAAACAGGCCCATATCACCTTTCAGAATCTGTGAATGAGTTGTCTGATGTAGACCAAACACTCTTTTATAATACTGTTAGCTGAAGGGACTCCAGTTGCTGCACCGTTTCTCCACCCCACATCTCTGCTCCATATTCTATCACGGGTAAAATTTTTGTGTTAAATATTCTTTTATGCATTTTTAGGTTTTTGATCCCCATTATCGTCGGGTTTCTAAATATAGCTGACATGGCCACCCTACCTCTCTTAATTATTTCATCAACATGACTCCTTAGGCTTCCATTATCCGATAAGATAAAGCCTAAATATTTTATTCTTTTACTTATAAATAGTTCCTTATTATTAAATTTAAATGTATATTTTTCATCGTCCCCAACCTTCCTTTTTTTAAAAATAACAACTTCGCTCTTTTCAGTACTCAGCCTTAACTTTTTTATATGCAAATATTCTTCTATGAGATTCAAAAGAGTCTGTAGATCTTGCGGTTTATTAGCCACCAAAGCAATATCATCTGCAAATAATAAGAGAGATAGTTTTTGAGTCCCTAGGCTAACTTTCGGAGCCCATCTATTCTCTAGAAAATTAACAACATCATTAATAAAAATATTAAACAACTTAGGTGAAAGGGTGCTGCCCTGTTTTACTCCCCGCTTAATATCAAAAAGCTTCGAAAACCTATTACCAACTTGAATGATTCCACTCACACAAGTATACATGCTCACTATCAATCTAACAAATGAATGGGGAAGGCCAACATTTAGCATGGCATCCTTCAATAACTCTCTGTCGACACTATCAAAAGCCTTATGGAGATCCAGAAATCCCACATAAAGACAAGTTTTACCCTTTCCATATTTATCTATTAATGCCTTTAAAATAAACACACTATCTGTCGTCCCATACCCTGTCCTGAAACCTCCTTGTTCCTCATGTATTAAATTATTTTTATTTAACCAATTGGAAAGCCTGGTATCTAAAATTTTCTCCAAAACCTTACTTAAAGCAGGGACAAGTGCTATTAAACGATAATTTTCATGAGCCTTCGGGTTTCCTCTCTTAAAAAGTGGTATAAACAATGATGTCTTCCAAGCGCTTGGCCATTGCCCTGACCTTAACACCTTATTACAAAGAAGAACAATTATCGGCATCAAAATGGAAAGAAAATTCTTAAATAACAATATTGGTATACCATCAACACCCGCAGCAGTACCACCTTTTAAATTCTTAAATATTGACTTAATCTCTTGGCCATTCACATCACCCACTAAATCGTAATCATGTTCTCTCTTGGGATAAATAGCCATCTCTGGGGTATGCGCTACCTCCTGAAGATCTGCACAAACACCTTCTAAATTATTTAGGTAATCAGGCCATGAATCAGCTTCCGGAACAGCCTGGGTATTAAAATTTCTCCTTCCACTATCATTCTTTATATAACCCCAAAACTTTTTAAAATCTTTATTTCTAAAATCATCAGCAATAGCCAGTTTCTTCTTATTCTCGTACTCTCGTATTCTCGTACTATATGTTTGAATCAATACCTGAGCATCTCTGCTAGGTCACTTTTAAGCTTCGTTAGGAAACGTGACTTACACCTAGTAAATGGATTTTCGCATATCTATATTTCTGGCAAACTTTGAGATGACCTAAGTCGAACCCGGCTAAGTATTGATATAGTGACATAAGGCTAGTTCTGTGTCCCTGTAAGTTGATATATGAAGGTGCTTTGCATTTATGGAATAATTTGAAATACTTTGTGAAAGGTCATCGAAATACAATGTGAAGCGGGCTTCGTCCTGATAGCAATCTTAAATTTGCACCCTTTACCAAACTTGAATCTTTGATTTATCAGCTGAATCTTTACAATCTAAAATAATGGCTATTTTTTACAATAAAAAAATTCTTGATTAGTAAATATATACTGGATCATTACAGGCATAAAAAAGAAGTTTTTTCAACTGAAAGCAAGGAGCAACATTAAAAATTATAACGAACAGAAATTATTATGTATATGAGAGGGTTCACTCCCTCGTCAATACCTCGCTATTTACGCTAAAGTTTTAATTTTGTTCCAATTCTGTAATAATGAGCCCAGAATCACAAAAGGTTTAGTTAAAATAAATAGCTCTTTTGAAAGTACTTAAAAAAAGATTTAGCGTAAAGAGTGGGGTATTGATGAGTGGGCAAACCTACTCATACACCACATAATTTCTGTTCGTTTTCAGCTTTAATGTTGCTACCAACTTTCACTTGAAAAACTTTTTTTTTTTTTATTTAATTTCTGATCGTTTTTTAATGATGCTGGAAAATCCAATTTTCATTGGAAATTCCCTTCCCCACTGAAAAGTACCTCCATGGAAAAATCCTTCCACGTAGCCTTCTCCCCCTGAACCTCCCCACACCAAAAAATCCCCCTGAAAACGTCTGTATACTCCCCAATAGCCAATACTATGTGTAAACGACGGGCAAAGTTCCCAACCTTCAGCCCAACTTCCGGGGGCTTTGGGGGATTACGTCATACTTAAAGACATATCTGTTAGATTTTTCGACTATGCTGAACATATTGGCCATCTCAAAGTTTTGAATAGGTACTTTGGGAGAAATGAGTGTGGGAGGGAGCCTAGAAGCCATCCAATTTTATTAGTTACTTTAAAAAGGCACTGTTCAAATCAGTCCTCTCGCGATCCTCAAAAATATGAAACTGATATATACTTTCTCACGATTTCTGAGAATATTTCTAGTCTACGCTGTTGTTATTAAATAGAAGAATAACACTAAACCCCATACGAGCAGAATTTATTCTGTAGAAGAGGAAGACTATCTCTTCCTCATCTACACCTCCACCTCAAGGTCACGGAAACTTTGGAGTGTGCTTATTGGATAAGAAATTGAGAATTCTAGTCCTTTGCAGTGGAGCGAAATTTTCCGGGGGGATCCGTGGAGGGCTGTTTTCTGGGGGATATATTCCACAGGGGTTGATTTCTGGAGGGAGGTGGGTATTCTCCTGGATGCCTAAAGCCGGTCACTGAAAAGGGACAGGCAAAGATAAAAAAAAAAAAAAGATAAAAAAAGATAATAAAAAAAAACACATCAAACGAGGCATGTTCAATGCCGACAAAAAACAGAAAAGAACAAAAACGTCTAACAATAAGAAAAAAGGGATTGTGGCTAATCAACTGAAGAAGAGAACGTGAAAATCAGGATTGATTAACATAAAAACTAAAAGTAATTAAAATATAACATGTAGGCTATTAGGGTTGACTTTTATTACCTGTATTTGATTGGAGTAGCTTAAATACATTTGGGTTGCTTTTTTCGTACGGGAATTAAATAAAAAAAAAAAGAGATTTTTTAACAGAAAGTAAGGAGCAATATTAAAATTTAAACGAACAGAAAACATTCTGTATGTGAAAGGGGCTGTCTCCTCCTCAACACCCCTCTCTTCACGCTAAAGTTTTAACTATTTTAAAAAGTAGAGTTGTAACAAAGAGTCGAACTTCTGCGTAAAGACTAGGGACTATCAGTTAAAAAAACGTTTTTTTATTTCATTTCTGAACATTTTGAATTAATGCAAGTTTTGAATTTGGCTCACCGAACATGAATAATTAAAACCAAATTTCCATATTAATTTTACTTTTTTAACTAATAATAACCTTATAATAACCTAAGTTTGTTTTTTGTCCCAGTTATTTAAGAATTACTCCTGAATCGCAAAGGCTATTTAATTAAGGCAAAGAGCGAGCTATTGAGGAGAGGCAAACCCCCTCAAATACTTAATATTTTCTTTTCCTATTCAATTTTAATGTTACTCCTTACTTTAAGTTGAAAAAAGTTTAAGTTTAAGTTATTTTTTTATTTAACTTTTGATCGTTTCTTAAATAATGTAGAGAAATTCAGTCCCCTCTCCGTGGAAATTTCCCTTCCCACACGAGAAGTTTCTCCATGGAGAGATTTTCCCACGTAACTGAGATTCACGATAATTGCGGAACTAATTTTGTAGGGCATAGCAACAGAACAACCAAAGAAGTCGAAACTATTTTTCTGAAAATGTAAGACATAAGTTGAGCAATTCCCAAATGACTGAAATGTATGAATGAATTAAATTAAAAAAAACAAGCTTTTTTAACTGAAAGTAAGGAGCGACATTAAAACTTAAAACGCACAGAAATTACTTCGTATATGAAAGAGGCTGCTTCCTCATCAGCGCCCCGTTCTTTACGCTAAAGTTTGACTCTTTCTCTCAATTCTTCTTTTTAAAACAGTAAAAATCTTTAGCGTAAAGAGTGGGGCGTTGATGAGGAAGCAGCCTCTTTCATATACGAAGTAATTTCTGTGCGTTTTAAGTTTTAATGTCGCTCCTTACTTTCAGTTAAAAAAAACTTGTTTTTTTAATTTAATTTCTGAACGTTTTTGAATCAATGCATGTTTTGATTTTGGCTCTCCGCAGAGGAATAATCAAAACGAAATTTGCACATTATTTTTTTTTTGGCTAAATGGCTTTCTGATAATTTTGATCGAATGATTTTGAGAAAAAAAGAGCGGGGGACGAAGCCTAGTTGCCCTCCGATTTTTTGGTTAATTAAAAAGGCAACTAGAACTTTTAATTTTTTACGAATCTTTTTATTGGTAAAAGATTTACGTAACTTATAAATTAGCTTACGTAAAGAACTTTTGTATTCTCATGTTTTTATTACATATATGAGGGGATTCGCCCCATCGTCAGTACCTCGCTCTTTACGCTAAAGCTTAAATTTTATCCCAGTTCATTAAGAATGACCCCTGAATCACAAAAGCCGTAGAATTAATAGTTGAAATTACTAAAAATACTTTAGCGTAAAGAACAAGGTATTAGAAGGAGGTGAGCCCCTCATATGGGTAATAATTTCTGTTTGTTTTAAGTTTTATTGCTGTTCCTTACTTCCAGCAGAAAAAGCTTTTTCACATTTATTTTTTAATTGTTTTTTTTTTTTAAATAATGCTAGTAAATCCTGCTCTCCCTTCATGGAAATTTTCTTCTCCCATGACAAATTCTCGATGGAAAATTCCTCCAGCATATCCTCCTCTTCTCAACCCCTCCCCCAACCAAAAAAATCCTCCTAAAAACGCCTGTATACTTCCCAATAACCATTACTATATATAAGCACAGGTCAAAGTTTGTAACTTGTTGCCCCTCCCACGGGGACTATGGGGGAGTAAGTCGTCCACAAAGACATAGTTATAAGGTTTTTCGACTACGTTGAATAAAATGGCTATCTCAGAATTTTGATCCGTCGACTTTGGGAAAATAATTAGCGTGGGAGGGGGCCTAGGTGCCCTCCAATTTTTTTGGTCACTTAAAAAGGGCACTAGAACTTTTCATTTCCGTTAGAATGAGCCCTCTTGCAACATTCTAGGACAACTGGGTCGATACGATCACCCCTGGGAAAAAAAACAAAAAAAACAAAAAACAAATAAACACGCATCCGTGATCTGCCTTCTGGCAAAAAATGCAAAATTCCACATTTTTGTAGATAGGAGCACGAAACTTCTACAGTAGGGTTCTCTGATACGCTGAATCTGATGGTGTGATTTTCGTTAAGATTCTATGACTTTTAGGGGGTGTTTCCCCCTATTTTCTAAAATAACGCAAATTTTCTCAGGCTCGTGACTTTTGATGGGTAAGACTAAACTTGATGAAACTTATATATTTCAAACCAGCATTTAAATGCGATTCTTTTGATGTAGCTATTGGTATCAAACTTCCATTTTTTAGAGTTTTGGTTACTATTGAGCCGGGTCGCTCCTTACTACAGTTCGTTACCACGAACTGTTTGATGAAACAACAGGATTGGCCAGAAAATAACACAAACAAATTATTACTTACATCGGCCATTATTTTACAAAATTCTAATTTTAGCGTAAAGAGCGAGGTATTGGCGAGGGGGTGATCTTACTCATATACGTAATATGAGGGGGTTCACCCTCTTGTCAGTACATCGCTCTTTACACAAAAGCTCGAATTTTTTAAAAATTCTTTAAGAATGGACCCCGAATCACAAAGGCTGTTTAATTAAAATAAATAGCTCATTTGAAATTAGTAAAAAATTATTGACGATGGGACGAACCCCCTCATATACGTAATAATGTCTTTTTCTTTTAAGTTTTAATATTACTCCTTACTTTCTGTTGAAAAAACTTGTTTCTTAAATATAATTTCTGATCGTTTTTGAAATAATGCTAGGATATTCAGCGCCCCGTTTATAGAAATTGTCTTCCACAATGAAAATTCCTCCATGGAAAGATCCTCTCATATAACCTAATCCTACCCCCCCCCCACCAGAAGAATTCCCCATGAAAATTTCTGTATGCTTAGCATTTATTAATTTTTTTCTTCTCTGAGTAAGTGACTCTTTTATTTTCCCCCTTCTTTACAGGCCAATGAGCCTTTGGGAGAATAGTGAAATGTAATATTGTATGTGTGTTTCGTGATGAATAAATCTTATCTTATCAAACACAATATGTAAACAATGAGCAAAGTTCATATCTTACAGCGTTTCCACTGGGGACTGTGGGGGGTTATGTCGTCTTTAATGACACTAGTTATTGGATATTTCGACTATGCTGAACTAAATGGCTATCTCAAAATTTTGACCCGGTGACTTGGGGGAAAATGAATGTGGGAGGGGGCGTATTTGCCCTCCAATTTTTATTCACTTAATAAGGGCGCGAAGACATTTTGACTATGCTGAACAAATTGGCTATCTCAAAACTTTGATCCGGTGACTTTGGGAAAAAAGAGCGTGGGATGGGGCCTAGTTCCCCTCCAATTTTTTGTTCACTTCAAAAGGGCGCAGGAACTTTGAGTTTTTGTTCGAATGAGTCAAACACATTTGACTATTATTGAGCTTACTTTTGAGCTGGGTTGCTCCTTATTACTTACTGTTTTTTCCACATACTTTTTGAAAGTCTAAAACCCACTGTGTCATTGGTGCTTTACTGAAAATGGGGCTAAATGAATATCTCATCTCTTGGGTTCTTGGGTTAGATCCCCAGAACATGTGATTGTGTTCGACGATCATCTTCCTGTAATAAACAAAATAAAGCTAAATCAGTCACAGGAAAAAAAGAAATGAAAGGGCTTCGTTTTACCGTGATTTGAAAAATAAAAAACTAAAGAGTCTTGCAAATATCATGGATGAAACAAATTTCTCGCTTGTAATATTGGAAAAGCATCCAAATACAGCATATGACCTATTCAGTGATATAGTGACGAATATAATGAATTAATTATGTCCCTTGCGAAGAATAAACTCTAATTGAAATTTTCCAAGGAAACCATGGATTAAAAAAAAGCTATTCTAGCTTCAATAAAGCAGAAAAAACAACTTTATGTGAAATATTTAAAGGATCATTCAGACGATATTTTTATAAAAATTCGAAAAATGTCGGAATATTTTTAATTCAGTAAAACGGAAAGGTCAGAAGCTTTTACTCTAAAATGAATTACATCAAAATCAAGGGAATATGAAAAATGCATGGAAAACAATATATAAACTTTTTAGCAAATTTATAGTAAAGAGAAGGTGAGAGCCATGAAGATGAAAGGAGGTCGTCTTACTGATTCTCAACACATAGCGGAATTTCTGTGTGGTTATCTTGCAAATGAAGGAAAAAAAAATTGAGATCAAGCGCGGGCTAACATGCACGCTTCTTCAAAGTTTGGATCTGTTTTAAAGGTACTCTGCAAGTGAGAATTCCTTTGAGTTTGCAAGATATTCGGAACGGAAAGTGGCACGATTCATGGCTATGATGAAGTCACGCTCTAGCAGGATGGATGAGTTTTCGCTGAAACTCATAAAAGCCACAAAAACGATCGTTTTACCTGTCTTGACGCACCTCATCAGCGTTTCTCTGGATCTTGAAGTCTTCACGGAAGCACTAAAGATTGCAAGAGTGGTTCCTATTTGGATGGCCCAGTAACGAGAGCCTCAAATCCGCCTGTCAGTCCTCTAAATTTTGGTCACGTCTGTGGAATGATTGTAATAAACCTAGAAACGGAGTTGTAAATACTTTACGGTTACTTACTAAGCGCTACTTTCAGAAGGAGCTCAAAGCTCACCGGGTTGGCTAAAGTGTTGCAATTGCGGAATCAATCGCGAATGACCCTAATAAGTTATGAAAACTCGTTTGGCAAATAATAAAACTCGGGAAAGCAAAATTACAATTAGTGAATACCAGTGGCATTCATATTATAAAAGTCAGTTCACCGAACCTGACGTTAACATTCTCAAGAAATTTGAAACGGATTCAAATAATCGCTTACGCACTCCTGGACCGGGTACCTTTGTAGTAAGTTCTAGTGAATTACGTGATGTTATACGAAAGCTTAACAAAAGACAGTCCATTGGTTATGATGGCATATGCGCCCTTCATTTACAAAATGGGTCTGATAAGCTTTTGTGTCATCTTTCTTAGTTGTACCAAATGATTTTTTGCTGCGGTATAGTTCCAGATTCTTTTTGTGTTGGTTTTGTTTCACCGATTCTAAAAAAAAGGGAAGGATCCGTTTGAATGCTCATCGCATCGACCTATAACTGTTTCAAGCGTTTTTGTGAAGGTGTTTGAATTACTTATAATTAATAACCTACGTTCTATCTTTTACATGCCTCCTCACCAGTTTGGCTCCCAGCCTAAGCTTGGTTGCTTCCATGCTCTAAAGTGTTTGTGCAATTTATTGATCGATGCAGATAGATCCGGTGGTACCCTAGCGCTCGGAACATACGATGTTAGTAAAGCATTTGATTCCTTGTTGCATCCCCAAGCAATGAATGAGCTTTTGAACCGTGGTGTATCGCTAGACTTATTTAGACTTCTTTTGTACATGTACCACCAAATGAAAGCAAAAATACGTATACCTGGAAGCAATTTGCTGACTGATGATATACCAATTCATATTGGGGTTATGCAGGGTGCGGTTACTTCTCCCACGGTTTATAATAACGCAACGCTTCCAGCTCAGTGCCAACTTTCTTCGTGCTGTATATATAAAGGTACTGATTTGTCAATACTATGTTATGCAGAAGACGTTTTTATTGTTAGTAGGACTATCAGTGGGCTAGAAAAATGTTTTTTGGAGATATGTAAAAACTACAGTGACATTGGACTTTCCCTCAATGCTGAAAAATGTGATGTTTTGATTTTTAATGAAATAGATACGACTAGATCAGATAATATATCTATAGATCTGAATGGTACAGAAGTAAAGCTTTGTGTTAAGTTGAAATATCTTGGCGTTCCTATTGGAAAAAATCTGAAGAAAACTAGGCTATTGATGCTGGAAAGTATGGAAATGAAAATCCGTCGTGCATATGGTACAATTGTTAGTTTTCAGTTTCATTTGAATAGAGCCCATCTTGCGAGAATTTACAATAGTGTCGTCCTGCCGCATTTTCTGTATTTAGTACCGTTTTACCCTATATTTAGTGAATCTGACCATCTTAGGATGAAACGCGTTTTCTTCAAATTTGCTAAGTTTCTGTTGCGAGTTCCTCCGTGGACCCGTAACTCCTATTCGATGAAAAAATATTGCTTGTCTGACCCGTGTGCAAAGTTAGCTGACCTGAATGTACACATCTACAATAAGCAAACTGGCCATGAATGGTAAAATTTTGTTTTTTGACGTTGAATTATTTTTGTTTGTATTTCAGAATGTAATTACGATATGTTGTTTCTTTCTTCTTTTTTTCCTTTTTTTTTCAATGTACTCCATCACTTCATTATTTTGTATGATGGGTTATAAATAAATACATACATACACACATAAAGGAGGGAAAATGATGACCAATGGAATTGAAGACCTATGTATATTCTCCCATTCTTCTCTATAAGCTATATGATAAAGTGGCTATATGATAAAGTGGTATATGCCCAGTTAAGCTAATATATTGAAAATAATAAAATTCTAGCAATAAAATTATAGACACCCAATTTGGGTTCAGAGAAGGGCTTTCGACGGATATTGCAGTTCTGAGATTGGTTGATCGGATTAGTGATGCATTTGAAGCTGGTCTCATACCCGCAGCTGTGTTTTTGGATAGAAAAATTGTTCAATACGATGGACCACTCAGAGCTTTTCAAGCTCTTGACTCGATTGGGGTGAAGGATTCAAGCCTTGAGTGGTTTTCATCGTATCCACACAATCAGTATCAGATAGTTCAGGATGGATCATTTTTATCTTCAAAAAAGAAAATAGAGTGCGGGGTCACAAGAGTCAATCCTGTGACCCCTCCTTTTCATTGATCGAGTGAAGTATTACGTGTCACGGTTGGCATGACACGGCTGGTGTCATCCTGTTTGCAGATGACAATTTGCTTTTTCTAGCAGGACCTTCACTTGATGTTTTGTATAATAAAATTTGCAATGCAATTTCTGAATCTTTTACTTTTTCTCAACAAAATCTGTTAACCCTAAGCTTTTTTAAAACTTTCTTCATGATATTTTCTAGACTTCCTTCAAGAGCTGGAAATGGTCAAATCAAAGTTCGAGGACATGTGATAAAGAGATAAAACGCCTAATCTTCCGGCTATCAAGTCATGGACAAAGAAGTTTCTTTTATCTCATGAGTGATTTTGATGTGCAGCCCGCTCCAGGCCGTCATTCTATTCAACGTATTTCTCCTATGTTCTTTGCTATTAATTATTTTGTTTTCTATCTTCTTCTTGTCTTTTTCTTTTTCTCTTTTTTCTTTCTTCCTTCATCAGTTAAGCTTCTTGTTTGTTGAGTAGCTCGGTCTAAATGTGGTTTTAATCAGCTGAAAGTGATAACTTCACTTTACCTTTCTAGCTTATTACCTTTCTTGGCAGGCGAAAGGCGAATAGTATTTGTTTTCTTTTTTTTCATAAATGAAATTGTATGTAAAAAAAATGTATATATGTATGATTACAAACATCTTCTTACGTACTTGTTGCAACATTGAAAATTTAAATTGAAATTACAGTAAAAATCAAATTTTCAACTGATGGTCTTTTCAGCAGTTGATATAAAACATTTAGTTTAACCTTATTTCTTACCAAGACCATTCACGACAAATTTAATTTCACTATAGACAAGAATTTAGCCACTGCCCTGTTTCCTAACTTTAAAAATCTAACGCCTACTGTGTCATTGGCGCTTCAGTAAAAATATTTTGTAAAATAATTTAATTAAATAATTATTACATCTATTTAACTAAAATAATTATTACAGCATTGAAATGAAAATACATATTACACTATTCAAATTTTACTTATTCAATTTTACCTATTATAAAAAGAATTTTGCTTTTCGATTTTATTTATTCAATCAGGATTAAACCTTTAGCCATAAAAATTATGATGCCTTTAAAACATTGTAGCCTTTAAACATTATAGCATATTAAATACTAAATGCATATTAAATGCGTTCAATACCTTATGGCAATTAAATGTTTCTCCTTGTATTATAAAAATATTATATAAATTTTAGCTAACTACACCACTGCGCGTGTTGGATGTTCTGACCAGTGCTGTCACTAACTTGAAGTACTTTTACTTGAAGTACTACTTAAGTAAAATTTTCCATTACTTGTACTTGTACTTAAGTAAAAACTCTACGGTGTACTTATTACTTGATACTTAAGTAAGATTACGAAATACTTATTACTTAAGATACTTTTAATGTACTTGTTTTTCAAATACTTTACCTTTGCCACGAAAATTTTGTGTGTGCTTTGGCAATATACAAGAAAACATCACCCTTTAGATTTAGAGTAAACTCAGATATAGCTCCATGCCCTATTTTTGGATATGAAATAAGGTATTTGTTTTTGACGAAAAAATTATAGTATGATCAACACTTGGTTTAATTTTTGTTTAAAAGTTATATAACAAAGAAAATTGAAATTATTTCACAGTTCACTTTTCGACACTGAGCTAAAATCCCTTGTTTTGTGCTAAATGTTGCATACTGTAGTCCATTTGGGCTT
>NC_088871.1:38647258-38659162 GCF_032884065.1 Artemia franciscana
AGATATTTTTTCTCTAAACTGCTGTATATAGTTTTGTTTCCAGTATCTCCAAAAGTCCTGTGAAGAAACTTAAGTAGTCCTCAAATCCCTATCAATATTATAAGTACAGAGAACAGTCGTCTTGCTTTGTGGCATTGCAGTATTTGCTTTCTTTCTTCTTGTTTTTTTAATTTGGCAGTTAAAATGTTAAAAAAATGTCTCCAACCTTGGTTCAATTTTTTAAAAGCAATTATTTTGTTTTGACGGTAAAAATGTAATAATTGGAAAAAGCTTTATCTAATAGTTTTGGTTTGAACGACGGAAAAATCTTGAGTTTATTGTCAAATTGACTAATCAAACAGTTCGTAATTATGAACTGTAAGCAAGAATTTTGATAACAATACATACATCCAAAGAAATGGCTTTTCACCTTGATTCTAAATACATAGAGCTTATTAAGTTTAATGCTAACCATCAAAAGCTACGAGACCGAGAAAATTTCCATGATTTTCAAAAAAAGAGAGGAAAACCCCTTAAAAATCCAGGAATCTCAAGGAAAATCACACCTTCAGATTCAGCGTATCAAAGAACTCAACTGCAGAGGTTTGAAGCTTCCATCTGCAAAAATATGAAATTTTCTATTTTTTTTGGTAGAAAGATCACAAATAGTGATTCTATCGAAACAATGGTTCTAGAAGATAGAGAGAGGGCTCATTCCACCGGGCTCATTCCACCGAGGGCGCAATCACAAGTTCTTGTTCCCTTTTTGAGTGACCGGAAATATTGGTGAGCAGCTATCCTCCCAGTTACGCACGTTTTTTCTCAAAATTAATCCAATCAAAATGTCGAGATAGCCGGTTGCTCAGCACACTTGAAAACTGAAATAACTTTGCATCTGGGGAAGACATACCCCAGAGTCCCTGGTGAACAATATAATTCCCAATAATCTATAGAAGCAGCCCATTGTTTGCGTATAGTATTTGTTGTTGCGAAATATGCGGAATTTTTTGAAGGGAGAGAAGGATTATGCGAAAGAGAATTTTCCGTGCGGGGGAAATTTTTCGGTGGAAATTTTTACAGAATTCATATGCGGAATTCTTTTTATTTGTCTTACTCTCTTTTTAGCTGTACAGTTTCAGAAGGAGAGAAAATAAGCTTGACGTGGAGGGACTTAACGTGCGGTAGAGAACTTTTCTATGGAGGGGGGAAGAAAATTCTCCTGCATTATTTGAAACACGATTTGAAATTGAATAATTTTTTTAAACCGAGAGTAAGAAGTAACGTTAAAACTTAAAACGGATGAAATTATTCCCTATAAGAGGGTGGCTCCTTTCTTTAACCTTTGCTCTTTATGCTAGAGTTCTATTAAAATATTTATTATTCAGATTCGATGGTTCTTGCATCGGAGTTGTCTTTCTTAAAAAAATTGTGACAAAAAATCGAACTTTAGCCTAGAGAACGAAGGTTGAGCAAATTGTCACTAAAGAGCAACAGCTGAACATTGTCAACAGATCACTTACACGTCAGCTGATTCTTGAATTCAACTTCAAACGAAAATTAAAATTAAAAACTCATTTGCATCGATATTATCGCTCCGGGTAAGGATGTATTTATAACAGCCAAAAGGAGCCAATTTATAATTTGGCTCTTACAATTCAGAGAGTTACGCCGAATTTTATTTATTTTGGGCAAAAGCTTTAAGGAAGAAATCGAAGAAAATCATCAAAAGCAGTAGACAGCTCATTTTGCAAGAAAGAAAATAATCTTTAGATAGCAATAAAATGGCGATGGCAATGCAGAAGAGGTTGAATGTAAGTGAAAAAAATTTAGTTGCTATTCTTCACTAAAATAATGAGTAATTGCTTTCTGGTTAGTGGTACATTCAAGATAGGCTACTAAATGATCAAAATAACTCGAATAGCAACAATAAGAAGTAATGTAATTGATGTTAAGATAGAATTATTTCTCATCAAAAGAGAACACTGTAATTTTCTAAAAATCAACTTTTAAGATAGCCTATTCTAGAATACTCTCATACTATTGCTAAAAGCACTTCATTTTACTTCCCCAGCCCTAATATGCAACATTGAGCCTGAGCTAGCCCTAAATATACATGATCCATACACTTTGCATTTTTAATTTTGTCAATGTATCTTCATTGCTATTAAGCCTATCTGAAGAAAGAGTAATGTTAGGAAATACATAGAAAATGTATACAATATGAACTATAGGTCTATATTTACATGCTAAGGGAGTGGGGTTAAAACTTGGGAATAATATAAGTATTTGAGATCTTTTTGAAATTTATCTTCTTTCCTTTTAAGGAGGAGTAGCCTAATTCTACAATAGCTACAAGTAGTCTTATGCCAAGATTTCTTTTTTATGCACTAAATTTTTTGTTATTCACTTAAAGCAAACAAACTAGGCTAATACAATAGGAGTAAGTATAAGTGTAGGCCCAGTGGTTTCATTCCACTAAGAAAACAAAAAAAAATTTTTTTGTTTCATAATATGCCTAAAAATATAGACAACAGCCTCTCTATACATAAACCACTTTCACCACCCCCTAATTTGCAAATTTGTTGACCTAATTATTTATTTCCCATGCCTTTTTAAATGTATTATTCTTCTGTTTCAACTTAATATGTGTAATTGAAACACCATTGACAAAATCAAGAAATGTAAAAACACATGGGAAATATATAAATTTGGCTATGTATTTGTACGTAAAGGGGGAGTAGTGTGGTGATGAGAGTGATTTATGCATTGAGAATCTCTTGGCTATATTTCATAGGCATATTATTGAATAAAAATTATTTTTAGTATATAAAAATTTTATTATTGAATAAAAATATAAAAATTATATCATGTTTCCTTATGTGAGGACCTACTAAAATGATACCAGAAGTAGTCTTTAAGTTCTGTAATTCATGTTCTTTCAAAATGTAATGATTTTTTTCAACAATTGACCCCCCCCCCCCCATTGTGGTTGCATATATAGTCCAAATAATATATCAGTACTTGTTAGTTATCTTAACCTTACTCAAGAAGTTACTCAATTTGTTTCAAACTGGTGTTAATTAGCTTAGTGTCAGTGAGAAAAACTATTATATAAGGTTATCTTGAATAGATATTTAACATATATATTAAATATTTGAGTTGGTTAATGTGTTCTGGGCAGCCTGCTTCCCATAATTCTCTATTGTTAGTTTCTATAATTTTGTTTTTAAATTTTTATGTTTTTGTTGGTCATGTTTTCATGTATTTCCTTATGATTAACCTAACTTCAGTTCTTGACTAATGTTGTGAAATTACTTTAAAATAAAGTTAGTAAGTAAAATGGGTAAAATTGGTAAAATAAGGCACTCCCAAGGAAATACAGGGTAAAATCAGTGGTTTAGAGTTGCCCTGTAGCTGCAAGACCAGTTGAGCATTTTTTTTCTCAGCATTGCTTAAAGCTTTTAATGAAATTTTTTATTGATTCTGATTTTCCTGTGCTTACAAAAGGAAATGCTTTTTTATCTAGAGTTTCATCAATATGATTAACTATCTAGTTTATCCCTTTGGTAATCTTGTGCCTATGGTAATATCTCAGCAATGAGACAGTTCTGGATTTTGGACATCCATTTTGAAAAAAAATTAACATTATTTGGGATTGTTTTTTGTTCTACATTTAAACCTAAGTAATCTTACTCTAAAAGCCTTTCATATTTAAATAGCCCTATTCATCCACAATCCTAATATAATATACATGTTGTTTTTCATTTATTTATTTGATTAACTTAAGTACTGGATCTTAATAGCAGCACACTCAGTTACTTTCACAGTCATTAAGACTGGCTTCAACAGGGTTTGCTTGCAAATATAGCTCCTCTCCTTCAGTTTATATTTAGATTCAGGTGGCCATGCCTGTTCTGAAGCCCCCCCACCCCAAAAAAAAACGTCTTAGAAATGGCCCTGAGGATTATGTATCAATTTTACCTCAACTCTCCCATTGTTTCTTCCTTAGAGCTGATTCTGTATATCAGAAGATTCTTTCAAAATAACTGCTGAAACACAAAGCCTGGTAAACTTGCTTCTTTTTCATCTGCTGGCTTAATTTTTTTTTCTTGCTCATCATATGACAATCCTCCTTGTAGCCTTTTCTGTCTTTAACAGTTCACATAACTAATGTACCTGTGCTATAATACTCTTTGCTATAATATCACCACTATAATTATTTTTCTGATAACAAGAGACATAGGTCAGACAAATGACCTTTTAAACTGGGATACACAGCAATACACTAAACAGAATCATATTCAATTGTTCTTCTGCCAGCCTCTTTGCACTTTTGTGCTCTGAAAATTGCAAGGCATTGTAAAATATGTCAGTAAAATGTTAAGATACCAGTAAAAAATGTAAAATACTAGCAAAATATAAAAATTAAATAAGATACTAATTTTACAGGGGTCCGTAAAATTACAGTAAAATATATAAAATACCAAGTTTTATCATGACCAATTTTACCAGTTACCACACTATTCTTGACTAAGGTCAGGATAACTGAAAAGTACCTATGTCTCTATTCTTTTGAATCCTATGATGGCTTGTGCCATTTTTTTCTTGTTTAAACAGGTTTCTGCATTCTTGACTTGATGAAATATATTTTTGCCTGAGTGATTCAATAGAATTGTGGATACAATAGTCACACAATTATGTTATAATATTTAAAATCTTTGACAGATAATTTGTTATATCTATTATTTTCTGTTTCTTTCATTTCTGAGGGAAATGAGAAGTAATGAATTTTCCTCTGACCAAAATTTGCTTTTTTTTATGTCAAAACAGACCTTTAACTTCAAATATGGGGCCAAACTTGTTAATTTCCTCCTTAAAAGTTAGGTTAGAGTAAACTTATATTTTCTGTTAATTGTTTATTATTAATGTTAGTTTCAAACATTAATCCTAACAATAGTGACAATTTGAACTAGAATAATTTTAGTAACATGAAATATTTGGGATGTTTTTTTCTACCAGATTGTTATAACAGTACTCTATAATGAAAACTATCAATGTATATTCCTTGTCACTTTCTTCTGCTGTTTTGTTATAGAATTTATGATATTTGAAGTAGGTGACTTATTTGTTTTTGGCTTGACTTAAGGGCAGAAAAAAGTAAGTTTAACCTCCATGAAAAATAGATCTTAATTTTCTATAGTTTCTGTGATTTATATGTTGGATTTATTTTGATAAGCTCATCAATTTTACTTTATGTTTCTGGAGAGATAAACACCCCCTCTCTCCACTTTTAAAAGCAGATTTGTTTAAAACTCGTCTGTGAAATTCAAAAACAGTATAAATGACAAACATGTTCAATTCAACTTGATCACTCTGTTTGTCTGGAAATGTAAGCTGGTATAAGGTGCAGCATTTTCTTGTCTCAAGTAATCTTTCTGCTTCTCTATGGCTTGACCATGTTTGATCAGATATCTGGAAGAACTGTTTTTCAGTTTATCCAAATGGTTTTTAAGGCATAGCTTTCAGAGATACAGCTCCTCTGTGCCAAAACCAATTATCTGGATTTTTCAAGTTTTTGAAAAAGTCACAAATTAGTGATTTTTATGTGTTTAGAAAAGGAGAAATGGATATGGAATCCATAGGTTTTAAAGTTCTTTTGTCTTGTCTTTTCTGCTCCATTTTCTGTTGGATGTATATACTATAATAATAATATTAGTTTTTGTTATCCTTTGTATATAACAAAGACACACTAAGAGGAGTATGAAAAATAGAGAAAGAAAAATAAAAAGGATTTCAGCAAAACAAAATTATGCACAAATATTGACAGCATAACTTTTAAGCTCTCATTCACCTAAGGTCAAGTTATATGATATTTTACCTTTTTACAACACTAAGCTCTTGATAGAAGGCAAATCAGTAGAAAATTCACAATTCTATTGCAGTGGTCAGTAAATCTATGTGACAGTTTATCCATTTTCTGACAAATCTCAAAAACACCATCATGGTATGATTACCTCTTCAAATAGGGATACTGATCAAATATTTGCAGAAATTAAACAATTATTGGATTTAGCTTTTTATCAGAGGTGGAAAAAAGTTTCCAAAAAGGTATCAAAACAGCATATGTGGTGCAAAAATAGAAGCAGTCTCCAGTCAAAAAACAAGAGCCCAGAGCTCATATGGCACTTGTGACAAGGTCAGAACCTAAAATTAGACTTGGTACTAGAGTTATTGATTTTGCTGTTCTTTGTTTATTGGCAATTACTGCAAAGGTAAACTTGCAGATACAGTGTCCCTGTAGTCTCTTCTTGTTCAGTATATTTTTTGGGGAATACACATCAGTAATTTATTTGTCCTGAAGTAGATTTTTTCTACATTAAATCCTCCTTCATATTAGAAAAGTTTTATTGATTGACAACTTGAATTTTCGTAAGAAAAACAAGTGCCCTGGGTGAGGTTTGAACTCACTACCTCAGGATTATAAGACATACGCTCAACTGATGGAGCCACCAATGCTTGTCAATTGGTAAATGTTATTGGATTTTTCAAGAATAAAGAATTAACTGTCCCTGCCAGTGGGCAAGTGCCATAAAAAGATTTTGCAACCCCTGACAGTTTGCACCCATAGGCCCAGGCCTAGTGGACCTATTGGTTAATCCAGCCCTGTTCATATTCACTCAACACGTGTTTGCTTATTCCATGTTGTTACCTCAATTCTTCAGCCTTGAGCAATATGCAGCTGATAAACCTGTCCAAATCATGACATTTTCTTGTAATTCTGTAACAATAACAGTATTCTTTTGTCAACATAAAGGTCAATATATTTAGGCAGCCATTTACATTTTTACTTTTTAAGTAAAATAAGTAATAAGTAAAGCCTTCTAAGAATCAAACCTCATTCAGATCCAATCACCCATTTGTAAGTTAAAGATACCTCATTTTCTCTAATTTTTCCAACTTAACCGTCCCTCCATTTCACCCAATGGTCGAATTGGGGAAGCAACTATTTCTAATTTAATCTGGTCTGGTCCCTGATATGCCTGCCAACTTTCATTGTCCTGGCTTATCTGGAAGTGACCAAATTAGCAGAAGCAGTACCAACAGAAATTGTAATTGCTGTATGGCACTTGACTGATGGGCAAATGCCATAACATGGAACTTGGTTTTGGAAGTAGCAACTGAAAGATCATTTTCATTCAGCCTGGAGGAGACAACATCTACAGCATTCTAGAGTACCTCAAGAAGGTTATTTGCATATTATTGGCATATATATGGTTATTGGCATGATTATTGGCTCAATTATGTATGGCAGAGTCTGTTGAGTGACTACTCTGATACTGTTATTAAACTGTTTTTTAATTCTAGTGTCTTTGCTGTAAGTTTTGGCTGTGGAAAACTGGTAAGTCTGTTTTTATCCCTATAGATATTTGCATGTATATCAGAAAAAAACTTGAAAATGGAAAAATTGTAACTGCACCCTTGAAATCACCATGTCTGTTCAACAAAGTACAGTGTAACTCAAATGTTTTTTTATTTTCTTTTAGTAGTCCACTTGGTTGTCTGAGTACAACCAAATAGGCACATAAGGAAAGGAGTGGATGGATAACCAATAAATGCTTAAAAGTAGCTCTGGTAAAGTTTTACAAAAAGCTTGCCAAAATCTAATAAAAACTGATCAATTCCTGCCCCCCTTCCTAATCTTTCTCCCCTGGAATAAGTTTTGAAGCGTTGTCAATGAGGAGTCCTAATAAATGCCAATGACTTTATTTGCAGTATGGAATTGAGAATTTTATACACTTCAAGAGTTCTTGTTTTTCCTTCTCTAATTTGTTGCTTTTTATGTTTTAGGTCAGACTCCCACCTGAGGTGAACAGGATTCTTTATGTTAGAAACCTTCCATACAAAATCACAGCAGAAGAGATGTATGACATTTTTGGCAAGTATGGAGCAATAAGGCAAATTCGAGTGTAAGAAAGTTTGTCCATATTTCATCCACAATTTGAACAATAAATATGATTATAAATCCTGAAAAGAAAATGAATTTAATTATAAGATTAAATATAAGATGTAATATATAAGATATATATAAGATATAATAAAGATATGTAAGATATATAGATATATATAAGATATAAGATTTTAATTATAAATAGGTTTGTGCACCTTGAAGTGGGCGACTTATCTTCTTTCCAAAACCTTGGTACTGTACCCTCCTGTCCATAGAAATGAAAGATTTATAGCCATGCTAACCTGCTATGACAAAACCAAAGAGCTAAATCTAAAAAACAATGTGTCTACAGCCAGTAGGAAGAAAAGGTAGAACAAACAAATGTTTTTCTTTTATACAAAAAGACATCCATGACAAGAAAAAGGAATAAAAAGAAAAGACAATGCTAATATATTTATGTATCATATATTTTTAGATTCATTTCTTTTTTTTAATTGTTATGGTTTAAGTTTTTGTGCTTATTGAAGGCGAACCAACTTTCCTAAAACTTCAAAAAGAAAAAGCAATAAAAGAAAAATGAATGAAACATCAGAACAACCATGGGTCACACATTGATAGTGTGACACAATTGATTCTTCAATTGTGCTTTTTTAAACTTGATTAAGCTACACTCCCTCCACTACCCAAATTTTTTGGAAACATCACTCTGTGCTCAATCCAATGAAATTTTTACTTGCTTTATATCCTTTCTTACCTTCCTTCTCACCTACTCCTCTATCATTTGATGATGTTCAAAATTCAGTCAAACTCTTTTTTCTTTCTTGATTTCTTATTACTCTGTAATCGTAATAGGCTAGTATAATGGTAAATGGTCACTTTTATACCAACAACCATTTCTTAGCAATAGTAAAAAAAGAGGCATTTTACATTTTTTAGTTGTTCTGGTTTCTTGTAACATTTAACATTAAGATAACATCTTGTAAGATTAAATTAATAATGATTCTTGTTTGCACATGAAGTGGCGAGCCAAAATTTTTGTAAATTAGTACATATTACTTGTGGAAGAAAGAGGGGAGGGGGTTCTAAAGTGTCTATGGGCCCAGTTTCATCCTTCAGTCATACAGATGGAAAATTGATGGCTTTAATATGCTTTAACTCAAGGCCTGCTTAGTTTTCTTGACTAGGTTTCGTTGTCAAACCTGTTTAATTTCCTTCACTATCATCATTCATCCCTCTTAGAATTATCTTGAATTTCATTGAGAGGGTAACCGTTTCCAGACTGAACATTTTCATGTTATTTAATTCCGCTTTCAGGCCGAGTATTTGTTAATATACCACACTAGCTAAGTTAACTGCTGAAACTGTGCTGGAATTTTCAATATTTGGGGGGTCTTGGGGTAATTCCTTTAAATCAAGCATGTCCTCGCATCTAGTGGTGACAGTCTCTCTTTTGACTGATTTAGCCTTTAAAATGGTATTAAAACTCTGAATATATAATTGAATGAACCTTTTCTCAAGGTTTTTATGACCTTCTGGTACATTTAATGACCCCTGGAAAAAATGGAAGTATAATTGTGCATGGGGGGTGTGTTTGCTCTTTACTAAATCAACACCCTTTAAAACATTAGGTAGGGTTTAGGAAACAAAATTCGCTGCCATTAAGTGGCAGTGAAAAAAAGTTTAGTACCAATTCTTAATGTTAGGGAGGTATTACAAAGCTGGTGAAAATAATACGGATACCTTCTAGAATATTCGTATATTCTAGGATATACGAATGGTAATAGTTAAGATTTGCGGTTCATTAGAAAGGAAACACCAGAAAACTCTGAAAATTTTTCAAAAAAAGTCCGAAGAAAACAAAATACAAGATACGCCTTTTCGTTGAAGGCATGACAATGTGTTTTCACTACAGCAGGGGCGTAATTTGCTATGGGGCAGGGGGGAAACTGGCGTCCAGTGGACAGCTGAAATTCAACATCTTCAAAAATCTTGTCAAAACTAAGACAGGCATAATTCAAGCATCCACAGAAACAGTTCAGTTTTCTTTAGAGTACCTTTGTCATCTTCTAGTCATGTTGGATACTGTATGACGACATTGCAATACTACATTGCTCTTTAAATGCATATGAATGTGACATTCACATGATTTTTTTTTTTTTTTCAAAATTGAGGCTCTTTAAGTATGGTCAGCCCAAGGGTGCATATTAAGCCCATGACCCACAATAATATTGTCACAGCTTTTCTTATCTGTATTTAGTGCAAGAGGCGCTCAAGTTTCTTATAAGATACAAAAAGTATTTTATTTTGGTGTTGCAACATTGGAATGTTTTAGTCTTCTCTTTATCTCAGAATTTAATTGTTCTGATGTATGATTGTTTTTTTATTGTTTCTGATGCTCTTTTCTATGTAGGGGAAACACAGCAGAAACAAGAGGAACAGCTTTTGTTGTATATGAAGACATATTTGATGCCAAGAATGCATGTGATCATCTTTCTGGCTTCAATGTTTGCAATAGATACCTTGTTGTGCTTTATTATCAGGTAGGAGAAAAGTCACAATTTAATCTTGAATTTTCGTCCTGTAGTGAACTACATTTTCCTGTAGAAATTTATGATTTCCTGTATATATTTGATAGACCAAATATACGAGGTTACTTCAATGGATACAATGTGCCTGTGCACTATATTACCAGACATAAAAGACATACTAATAACCATATATTTTGGTCATAAAAGTCTTACTGAAATCACTACTGCACCACTATTTTTTTATTTTTACTACTAGTTTAAGTTTGCGGCCACATTCTGTACCGTAAATTAATACAGGTTATATTAAGGAACTTGTGTTTAATTAAAAAAAATATATATATAAGCATAAATTGTCAAAGCAATTTAACTTGATTGTGTTCGTCTGTCCTGATATTTATTGGACGATTATATTTTCTATTCGAAAACTTCATAATTACTCTATATTTTTTTAAGTACATATTTGACCTTTTTTGGGTGATTTATCATGTTTTAAGACAGTGAATTAAGGGTGGGAAGGTGGGGGACTTTAACACTTGTGCTGTGTCACTTTTGACACTTTTACACTACACTCCTGTGTAATGATAATATTACTAGCCCTCCCCCCTCCTGTTTTAAACAATTCATGCAGTGAATCGTCTATTTCTCGAAATCTCAGGCCATGAAGTAGAACCAAGAAACAACTGCATATTCGTGTACAAAAGGCTGATTATTACCAATTATTCTATTTCTGGTCGTATTTTCTCATTATTCAAATAGGTTGATTGAATCCTGAAAAGCCAACAAAAAAGGTCACAAGAAAGCTCAGAAAAAAAATCCGTTTCCACACTGTTCTGGAGATCGCCAAAGTTTAATCAAGGGATAGTGGATGCTATACTTTTTTGGCTCAAGCAGGAAATGTGACGAAAGTTGACGGATTAACTCTCAGAGTCCGAGATACTTTGTTTCTTTAGATTTCGCTGAAGAATTAAGGTTCCTTTCCACTGCTGGGGAACCGCTGCTTGGTATAATAAAAAAGTGCAGTAAATAAAATACCGTATTAAAAATATTTTAAAAGAAAAATACTAAAAATCGTGACTGAAGCTAGGCGATAGGGGACAGTAACCCGCCTAGTGTATGTGCATGTATCCCAATGATCAAACTATGGAGTCAGGGTGTTTTAGGATCAGAATGATCAAAGCTAGACTCATTTGAAGTCATGACAAGAGTTTGTCTGAACTAAAATGAGGTAATGATTCAATAGTGAATGTAATTCAAAACTAAAACTGGAGAGAATATAAGAACCCTTATGGCTTGAACTTAAGTGCTAAAAAAGCCTAATATTTGTAACCAAAGAAAAATTTTACCAAAATATTAGAGTACCAAAATTTTCCAGACATCCATTAATTCATTTACTGTCTTTTCCTAGCGGGTAGATTACTGATAGCCCACTTCTTTCTTTGTCCAATGGTA